>NC_064598.1:81634005-81934436 GCF_943734845.2 Anopheles funestus | reverse complement strand
TTCAATTCCGTTCCAGCATAGGTTATAGTGAGCGAAGCGTAGGAAATTCTTATTTCATGCTAATTATACACATACACACTCCCTCTCACCCTGTCTTTATCTCTCTTTTTCGCTCCGATCCCCAGCCCTACCGGATCATACCGTAATTACCCGCTATCATTACACAAGCAGTGGCCCCGGACGGAATCGGTTTCGCTGCGGGGGTAATTCGAAAATGATCGAAAAAAAGGTTTCGTCTCTTTCGGCTTTACTTTCCGCCACGTTTCGCTCACCTTTGGCGTTTTGTGCACTCCAACTCGCTTACAACTGCGCCTGATTTCCATCTCTGTATTGTTGAGGGTTTTTGGGGAAGACTTTTCTGTTTTTTTTGGAAAAAAAATCCCTTTAGAAAAAAAATCGGAGCTTCGGAGCTAAATTCGGAGCTAAATTCGGTAGTATCATGGAAGAAAGATGAAAGCTGACCAGTTGCTCCAGTCGGTCGAAAAAATTCCTGTTGATTTCAGTTACCAAAAAGCAACATGACGCGTTCGTTCTTTTCTTGAGGAGAAGCCCGTTTTTTTGCCTCGGTTTTGCCGAGGAAATCAAGAACCACCGCAAAGGGATGAAAAACACGTTGCCGGGTTGCTTCTTTACGATTATCACTGTGAAGCAAGTCTTTACACCACGCGCGTACCTCAAGGAAATGAGTGGCGCAAACAAAAAAAAACACGGTTCATAAAAACACATTTCCAAAGGGTTTCCAGAACAACCTCTAAAACCCGATTCCGTGGGCAACGGGCAGAGGGTTACGATTGCGAAAGGGAAGGTTTTTGCATTGTACACTGATTTCAACATTTCATTTCATCCAGTTGGGATTTAAGGTAGCAATTAGCGAATGAAGTGCCCCAAGGGGGTAAAGAGTTCTTTGCCGTTCGTTCGAAACACCGGTGGAGATGCTGAGACAAGGGAAGGAAGAGAAGCTTCGGATAGCACCGCGGTAAAAGGAAGCTGCCTTTGGCTACCAGTCTTTGGCATCACTTTTTTTTGTTGCGAAATGTCCTGCCCGATTGGGGCCCATGATACTACAAACGGATGGAGTCAAAACGTACTGCAATTGCACATTGAAAAGCGAAGAATGATTGCTGCAGCATAAGAACGACACAAAAAATGAGGATATTAACAGCGCACTGATGTGCGGCAAAATGTGTAAGCGTGTAGTACCAACATGCTAATTAGCATTACCATTATCAAAGGGCTTTTATAAACATATCATACCATTATCAATTAATTACGAAAACTGTTATCGAACGAATCGCCGACCTGTGTCCGGCACAAGACGCTACCCGGTGCCTTATTTAACCGTTTTTTTTGGTTAGCGGGCGCGATATTTGTTCAAGGTTTTTAAATCGTGCGATTTCTTTGATTCGATTCCGGTTGATAGCTCGGTGGAAATGGGAAAAGGGAGTTGTTTTTTGTTGTTTATTAACCAATCGCTCGATTGCATTATCATCGGCAATTATTTGCGCAACAGACAAGTGTCCTTTCGGTAAACTCCGTTATTGCGTACCTACGGATGACTGCAATTGCATCGTGGCCATCTCACGCATACTCACGCCAATCAGTCGGATGCCCAATACACCAATCGGTATGGGTGCAAATTAAGGGATTCATAATTGAATTTGTATAATTTACCAGTGTGATAAAAACGAATGTACGCCCTTGCATGGGTGGGATATCGACATAGCTTCCTTGCAGTAGTTGTAAATTTGGCCACATAAAGAATACACCGATGATGATTGCGTTGATTACGATGAATGTTTTGTAGCCCCAATCATTGCATGGTTGGTTTTTTATTTTCTTCTCCACTTTTTTTCATTACTTTTCGCAAAGTAAGTAAGTAAGTGAAGGAAACCCCAACACTATTCGGGTTCGGCCGGAAGATTAGTTACAATTTCATGCTCGCTGACACTTCATCAAATTATAATCAAAAAGTTGATTTATTTTTTCGTACACCAAAAAAAGTCAACGAATTGGATTGGCTCAATCTAGGGTGAAGTTTCACCACCAGATACAAAGGAAGAATTTTGGATATTATACTCCTTTTTTTCTTTAAGCGAATTACCATACAACGACCAATCAACTGGGTCGATTGTGGATTACAATCAAACGGCTGTCATAATTAGACGTGGAAATTCAAAGTTCGTGTCGGATAAATGAAATCCGAGGGCGAGGGTTAAATCGTGTCTCCGGCGCATCCTTAATCCTGAAGGCAATTATTTTCACAGCAAAAAAAATATAAAATTACCCATCAACGTCACCAATCAGATGCTAATGCAAACTATTTGCTTTAAATGCAATAATGTGCTCCAGAAAACGATAATTTCTTACAACAATTGACGGAGATTGAACGTTGAAAAATTTGTGCAGAGAAACATTTTTTAGTCGTACAACTAATTTAAAACTATATTCGAGATATTTCGTACGACTTAGTGTGACGCGTTTAATAACTGAATTATTTTTCACTCCCATTCCAAAAAAAGAGAAGCTGGTTCTTGTTTTTGCGCCTTAAAAGTGCTAAAAATTATACATTCAAGCCATAAATCAACAGACATTAGTTGGTCTATAATGTTTGCATGTAATAACTGTTGTTCGGTGTCGGGTAAGAAACGCACATCGTACTGGACACAATTTCAACCCTTGCAAAACATGTGCCTACAGTCTCGAGTACGGGAATCGAGTAGCGCGATTCAGCTACTAATCGGGCAGCGATACCGCAATCAATCAATAACAACATAAATTTTATTATTATTATTAAATCTCCATGCGAAACTGAGCGTTTCATAGCGCGGTCAGGCACGTATTCGCGTCAACAGCTTCATTTTCATGCAAAATATATTTTAAGAAAGGAAGGAAATGCGTCGCAAAAAAAGGAAAACATCGTTGCACCACAACTTTACCTTCAATGCCCAACAAACACGGTAGCATTGTGACCCACGTGGGAATGATAGTAATTATGCTAATCGATAACACTTTTATGCTCCATTTTTATCGATCCCTAATAAATATCCCCCAAAGGTAGTAGGGGATGAAATTAAGAAAAAAGAAGAGAAAAAGTTGGACACCAAAAGCATAAGGTGTCGAAAATTGATATATTTAAGCGAATGGTATACAGAATGAAGGAAGTCTTCGTTTTCGGTCACCAATGAACCATTCGAAGTGATCGATCATCGAACGATTGATAGCTTGTCGATACATTGCCACGTCTAAAGATAGTTGAAATATATTCCCCATACTCTACTGGTAGTGTTTTTCTTTATAAGTTCACACTCATTTTAAGACTCCCGTCAGCTCTTCGATTTTCTTCATGTCCATTTTGTGGGGGATAATATTTTTTACGTAAGAAACAGTAAAGGAACAAAAAGTTTGGTACAGAAAAAAATGTAAAATATAACAGAAAAAAACAACCGATAGAAGAGATTCCAATGTTTCGCGTTCCAATACCGCGTGTAGCCTTGGGCGATCCGTTATATGTTTTACCACACACCGTATTTCTTACTCGCCTTTTGCACCAATCTACATCAATCCTGATGTGCTCCCGGTAACAGGGAGACGCGTCCGGTCCGATCGAGACGAGACCGACCTTAAGCAGTCTCGCTGGTTCGCCCTGGCCAAACTAATTAGTAGGTTGAGGTAATTTCTTATGTTATAGGTATCGACATACTATCTTTCCGGTCGATATACGACGCTTTTGCACCGTGTGCGATCCGTCACTGTACGGGTCAGGCAAGTTATCAGCCATTCAGCCAGGCTGTACGGTGGTGTGTGCGGCAACCAAAAAAATAAAAGAAGCAAACAACAAACTCCGTTATTCCTTTCTGGTACATCCTTTCCCGCGCACGGCTCAGGTTGGTCGCAACTGATTGCGAATGTTACAACTTTGTACCATAATTTACTTTAATTTTCTGCCTCACTCAAAACTGATACCATTTGGCAAGGGGGTTGAATAATTTGTTGATTTTAAAGCTCATTGCACCCCGTTTATCGTGATCGTATGAAGCTAGGGAAGTTTTACCGTTGTACGAGTGTGTTCCGATTGTACTTATGTTGTTTTGTATGCAAAAATAAACAAATTTTCAATCATCTCACAGTCAGGTACATGCACATAGGCGATGTTAATTCATTTCGGTTAACATCGTGGTTGTATATATTGAAGGGGTGTAATTTAAAAGCGCAACTTTCCCAGAATAATACTATCATAATACATATTACGTTTGACCTTGCATGTTTATTTGCGTTAAGGTTGAAGAGAATTAAAACATTTAAAACTAATTCCTTTTTGCTACGATTAAAAATGTTCAAAGTTTTTTTTTGTACCTTTGTCATTTTTTAAACATTATTTCATAATTTTTAAGTAATACCTTTTAAAATAATCACATCAAACGAAAAAAAATGAACAGCGATCAAAATAATATAATTTGCAGCGATAGTGATCAAGTGATTTCAATGCGCGATGCACAAGAAACCCCAACAATCTCCACTACAAACACACGCAAAAGGGCTGCTTCTTGATAATGTTATTTTTTTCTCGCTCTGCTCTGTCCCTACACAAAAGCAAAATGTTATGATTTTTGTCACCGTAAGCTCACGCATCGTACAAAAACGCGTGCCACACGAGCGACACCAGAAGGATTTGCACACTCGAAGAACAATCCACACCAGACGACGGACGCGTTCCGATCGGGCAGTTGTGGGGATATTCAAGAGCGTGAAAAAGTTCCGTTCGCATGACAGTTTTAGGCGGCAGTTAAATGTTCACACCCCACCAGCAAAACCGCAACAGTTACAATTGCCCAGGTCGGTGACGGCAACGGTAGCTGCTGGGTACAGCAGCAATTCATCCCGGGTGCGCGTGAGCGTGTGCTGGTTGGTTCGTGATTTTGTAAAGTTAAAGCGCGTAACCTGCTAGAGTCACGCAAAAGGTATGGCACGCACGATGCGGACCGACCCCTGTGCGCCACTGTCCCACGTAATGTGGGGCAACTATCCTTTGGTTGGGTGCCTTCCCATGTTATTTCCACGGAAACCTACTCCTCTCGTATCCTGACCAGCGCACCGTAAAAGACGACGAACCTTCCCGGGTACGGATGGCAAAGATGATGATGTGATTGCAATTGATTCCTGACCGACGCGGCACGCGTACCCCGTTGCAATCGTGGGGTGCTTTTCTTTTTCCGTTTTTCCTTTCCAAAAATCCGAAGGAGGTGAACTGGACCCAAAAAAAAACTCCTTCTAAGAGGTTCGCCGGTGAACCGATCGTGAATTCAAATAAATCGACCATCCGCACGTGACCACTGATGGGGTTTTGGGGGACATGGTGGGTAAGTGGTCTTTCCAGACGATCAATGAATTGGCGGCGTTCGTCGTCATCGTCAGGAGAAGGAAGTTTCTGGCGCCCATACACATCAAAGATTTCGTTTGTTGTGGAAGGTGATGGTTTGTGGATGAGTATTGGCGTGTTTTTTTTTTTTTTTTTGTTGAACTGTGTTCCTCACTTTACTCTAAAAATCGGTAATTTTTACCTCACACTCTCACGTGACGAAGGAAATTGAAATTAAGATGTGAACACACAACACCGTGTTCGATATTCCGTTTCTTGCCTTTTAAAAGCCGTTTGGAGCTGCAGCGTTTTTGGCTCCTCTGGTCGATGAATGAAAATTGCAAATGAATGAAAAACCACTCGTGACCGACAAACAGAACGTGCCGCTGACACGCGGTTTGAACCGATACGTACCGAGCATTTAATGAGCAACGTTTCGAACATCGGTCCTGGTTGTGCCGAAGATTATTCGTGACCAGCAGAGATGCCATTGTTTTCTAACTCTAATATTTACAATTCAGTTAAAGAAAAAACAAAACAAAACAGGAAACTTTATCAAATACCAAGACACGTTTATTGTGGTGAAATGTGTAAACTATCGATAGCAAATCATTTCGACACCGTTGGTATGTTGTTTGTCATTCAAACGTGAATTTGATTTTTTATTATTGGTACCTGCAATCATTTCCTTTTTACTCTATGCTTCGTTTACGGCAATACTACAACTGCAACTGTTGGACAGCACAACATGTAGTTAATGCTTGCCGTTTATCGTTTATTGATTGATTTTAAATTAAATGCCATTTTCCGATGCGTTCTGTTTCGTTCGTTTTCTGTCTTGTTCTTTGTTCGCTATCAATTTCTTAACCGATTCCAATCAATACCAACTACAGTGGCAGAAGAAATGGCAGAAGAGCGAACCATCTCAAATAAAACAAAAAAAACAACTGCGAGATTGACATTATGTTTTGTGAGGAGATGATGCTCCGTCGCAATTCCCGACGGGGTTGTTCTGTGGTACGTTTTAAAGCGAACCCACCGATGGCAACTTGATGTGCAGGGAAAGTTGCGGAGAACTCACTTGCTCACACAACCAAAAAAAAAATCGACCCCAACATAAGAACAAATGTAAACATTATTGAGAAATAAAATCAAAACGGACACGGACACTTATTGCAAACGCCGGTCACCGATCGGGTTTTTTGCGGTGTCACTTTTTCTCATTTTCTTCAGCCCCAACGTTGCCCTTTCGATGACTATTGGTACGATTTTGCTTAAGCCAGGCAATGGGCAATGATGTCTCCACCGTCGGTATCCGTCACATCGGATGCTTTTTGATCGGTTTTAATTTTCCTCCAGATGCCAACAGGCCCTTTGCTAACCCTTTTTTGCGAAGTTGTGTTTCTTTGAGATAACTGCAATTTTCTGCATCGCATAACTCTTTGGCGGATGGGGAAAGAAAGAGCATTTGGTGGATCGTGTGTTATGTTTTGCTTCATTCTATTCGATGTAATTTTGCGGTTCCCTGTCATGTTACTTATGGGTCAACGTGTTTATTTTTTGACAGATTTTTTCTCCTTCGTCTTCTCTTCTCTACCGTCCCTGTTTTCCATCCCGGTGTTCCATCTCTGCTTGATGAGCGCGCGAAAAGACAAACGCGCAAACCATAAAGTGCATTCCGTCGGTAATGTCAACGGCACACCAACTGTTCGGGACGGTAGCACAGGACGAGATGGGTTCCGTCACCGTAGTCCGGCGGTTTGGTATAGTGTGAGGGTGCACATTGGTAAGCACACATAATGATCGCACACAAAGGTCGTTATAATCATTAGTGGAATCGCGCGACAAAACCGGTGGGGTAACCACGAACACGGTAGATGGTGGTGGAAAAAAAAAACATTCCAACGGTTTGTGTCCCATCCGTTTGGATATTTCGACCCCGAAAGCATCGGAAAAGTGCATTCTGGTGAAGAAGTCGCCCGTGGAACGTACCAATGGATGGCAGCGAAATGATTGGGTATTATTATGTGCGATTTATTGGAAATTTAATGATCTTCGCAAAAAGAAAGAAAGAAAAAACATTGATACAACGTATGAAAAAGGTGAACACGGGGGTAAATAAATGGATTGGTAGAGCGTAAAAAGAAAATAAATGGAAGTCAAACACGGGGAGAGAGGAGAAGAAAAAAAACATACCGCCACACGAAATCCTGATGCACAAAAAGGTGATTTTAATGACCGGTTTTACGACGTTCCGAGCACCGATTTGTTGTGTTCCCGTTAGCGGGGAGGTGGGTACCGGGC
Source organism: Anopheles funestus (assembly GCF_943734845.2). Classification (NCBI taxonomy): domain Eukaryota; kingdom Metazoa; phylum Arthropoda; class Insecta; order Diptera; family Culicidae; genus Anopheles; species Anopheles funestus. The sequence goes on along the minus strand of NC_064598.1, from coordinate 81,926,776 downwards.
GGGTAAGTCAATGCTTTTCAGCAATGGAAAAACAAACTCGCAAAAGATTTAACTACACCGGTACGATCATTGCATCGTTCCGCTTGGATAGAGAATTTCGGCAGTGAAAATATGCCAACGTACAGATGGGAAATTGGCGAATTGCTGTCTCTCTACTCTCGATACATGCAATTTGTTGCAACCGTTGCTCGTTTACAGGACAGGACATTATTGGTGATTTTTGTTGAATATTGGATATGGAAAATGTGGATTTCATTTGAGACGATAAAGATTTGTTGCAGATAAATTGACAAATATTAAGGGAAATTATTATCCACGAACCTGGCGAAGCGCTCCTTGTCCTGCACGTTGTCTTCGTCCATTCTGTTGTATTTGTTACCACTGGATGTATCCTCATCAGACCTGAAAAAGAAAAGGAAAGAAACATTTAAAAAAGCTGTTAAAACATAATTGAAGAATTGAGAAGATATTTCACTATTAAAAATTATTGATTAATATTGTAGTTATTAAAGACATTCGGAGGATATTCGGAGAATTTTTTGACGATATTCGGAGAACATATTGAAGATATTCGGAGGATATTCGGAGAAGATATTGACGATATTCGGAGGATAATCGGAGAAGATATTCAAGATATTCGGAGGATACTTTCCAATAAAGGAGTCCCAAATCAAGAATACTACACCAACATGGAAAGAGCTTTAGATCATTACTTCAGCCTTTTACTCCAACGAGCATCAAAATATGCCTAGAAGGCAGTAAATACAAGAAGCACGTGTACCATTTCATAAGGACTTTACCCAAAGGGTGGCTGAAACTGATGACGGCACGCGACACTAGAAATTATGATGCCTCTGGCCATTTTTTTTGCTTTAGCTTGTTGTATCCCTTGTTGTATCCCTTGTTGTAGCGATCGGTAGCCGTCAACGAAGCGTAGACAAGTGTACCCCGGTGCGAGCAGAAAGCATACAACTGAAAGCACACCAAGGTTTGCCCCAACCGATGATGGCGATGGACGACGATTGGTCTAGACATGCCAACAAGCGTACACTTGTAGGACTGCCGATTTCCTGACGGTCACGGTCACACACAATTACCCGTGTGGAGCACCCAAGCTATGTGTCGCAATGATGATTGACTAGTTAAGCAGGTGAATTGGATGCATGGACGCTGTTGGCTTCAGAAGATGTATTATTGCTTGAACCATGCACAAAAGGATTATGCTTTCCTGCGCATCACATCGTCTACAGCATGATGTTAGAATTTTCACGATAAATTAAACTTGCATTAGAATACATTACAGTGAGACTAGACAATTAAAGCCAGACAACGAGATGGAATGGTAACATCTTACAGAAGCTTCCGACGCCGCCTGTGCTGGTAAATCTGTGCGTCCGGACCCGGCGCCAAAAACCCCTGAGTCCCGCTTGTTGCAGTTCCCAAAAAAGGGAATCTTCCGGATATGGTGGTCGCTGCTGCCAGTATCCCTCCATCCGCCACTTCCACCGTGTGTTTCGTTTTGTGCCGACGCAATGCAAGTACGCCGGATACCAAGACGACAGTGCTTATTAGGGCACATCGTACGGGGCACATTGTATTAATTATGAAAATTCGCGATCCCCATCCCGTACAGAGATGGTACGGTATAAAGCGAAACCGAGGCAAGCAGCAGCCTTCGCTCAATTTTTAAAAAGGTGGCAACGACTCGACAAACCAGGCCGATTGCATCCTTGGCGTAACGGATACGCGTACGGGACGGGAAACTTTACGCAAAGCGACATCACACTACCGGCCGACCAAAGGGGTGACCACCACGCCGGCCAGATCCTTTCGCCCGCGGACTCGCGGTGTGGTTTAGCGTCAGCAGTTATGCGCTTTGCGGCGAGACGAAAGAAATAAATGTGCTAATTTAATGAGCAAAAATGCGCCACTGGGAAGTCGGAAAAAAATACAACCAAGCAACCATCGGTCGCAACCAGTTCCTGCTCGAAACGAAAGGAAACGTGTCGCGTATCCTCGGACAGGGTAGACGGATGCCGCAGGGAACGCTGGTGGGAAAAGAAAAAGTAATAGCACCAAGCGCAAAAAAACCCTTCTTTTGGATGCTTACAGACCGGAACGGTGAGAAGCGCATAATGAACAAATTTTCCCGATAAACTAAAAGGAAAAGGAGTAAGGGAGATAGTAGAAAACAAAACAACAGCAAAAAAAAACGAACAGCCGCAAACATAAACACAAAACAAACTGAATTAATGATGACAGTACGCTAGCGCAAGAAGCAATTAATCATTTCTCCTAAGGAGTCGCCAATTTCTTTACACGGCGTGGTGCGTCACATTTTTGGGTTTTAGGACAAGCGTGCCGTTTTTTTATGGACTTTTAAGGATATTCTGACATTATGACCGCGTTTAACTTTTACGAGACAGGAGTTTGCTTTTTTTGTTTTTTTTTTTTTGCTGAAACGGACAGTGAGCAGTGAGTTAAAGCATTGTGCTCCACAACAAACTTGGATAGGGGTAGATAAATTATGATGTGCCATAGATGCGATAAAAGAAATATATTCCAGTATCAGGAATGTACCAGAAAGCGAGAGGACATTTGGTTGATACGGTACACTGGTGGAGCTTACATTTCAATTTCGACATAAAACGACAAACTGATTCGTTCTACCTTTTCTGGTTCGGTTTGGGTTACGGTTTGCAACGATGACCATATGGAAGAGGACATGCAATATGAACGTTTCCTGAAGAAAGAAAAAAAAACAGGCGTGCGTAAAAAGCATAGCAAATTGCATCGATTATGTTTAGCTCTTGACCCAAATGGACAGTACCCAACGTCATTTCTCGGGTCCTTCGTCCAATGCTCTAAGCGTGAGGGGATCTGAGACACAATACACGCGTGCGACAGCTGAGTGTTATGCCGTACGACGACGTGCGTCAGACATGCTGTGGCAGAGGCGCAATTTCAATTAATTACAGCTGGTCTTGAAGATGGGCCGTTCCTAGTCTGGGACAGGTTCTACGGTGGGTCAATTTTAGATCATTATTGTGCTTGGTTTTTGAAGAAGAACAGTAAAACGATCCATCTGTTAGCTCGGTGTTAAGATACGTTATATTGAGGAGAACTCTTTCTTTTATTAAGCTTTAAAATTCCTGAGGTAATACAAGCACTTACTTAAGAGGTTATTAAATTTCACTTTCTGTCAAGCGTAAATCCCTTTTTCATGTTTATCATGACTCAAAGACTTAAATACCAACAAAGAAAAAGTAAAATCATCGAAAGAAATATTTCAAAAATTCTATTGACAGGTTAAATGAAGCAGAACAACGTTCCAACTCGATGATTCCGATTCACTTCCGAAGGCAAAGACTTCTCGGACAGCAAAAAACTAATCGATGGAACTAATGTACGCGGTTACCATAATAGAACGTGCGAGGCACTCGCCCTGGGAGCAGGGGTCCCAGAAGGGTTCGCGGGCAATTTGCGAGTAATTGAATCGATGATGAATGAACAGAGTTGCCCAAAAAAAACACAAGGAAGGTAAGTGCCGTGTGCCGAGCGCACTCGAGTGCGAATGGGGTTCTACTAATTAATGTTTGGCCCTAAGCAATACGACTGCTGCTCTGCCAGGTTTCAGGCTTTTAACCCCTTGGGTCGGTACATGGTAGATGACTACCACAAGTTCCCCTTTTTTCTTATCACTGATCAATAGGTCTCTTCAAACCTTGAACCTCTTTCGCACTATTGGAGTGTAATTTCAATAAGACCGTTAATTAAAATGTCCAAAAATTTCACTCTCCCGTACAAAACCGTTCACCTTCAGCAAGGGGGGGGCAGCAACTCGAGTGATTGAGCGTTGGCCCTGAAATGGCAAACCTTCTCTTGGGTGAGAAGCTTTTCCCTTTTTGTTTTTTGGGTGCTTTCGAGACTTCTCGGAACCGTTTTCACCCCGAATAAAATGGTGACCGGAAAAAGCTGCTTCAAGGTTAAATTTGGTTTTTCCGTTTTTTTCTACCGGCGTTACGGTTTTCCTTGCAATTAACCAATTAATTGCTGACGGCGGCAGTACCGCCGAGGTGTTTGTGCGCCAACGAACGAAAAGGTTTCTGGTTCATGAAAAAATAGGGTGACGCGACCACACCATTGTATTAGTCGCGGTACTTGAATTTTGCAATTGAACCCAAACACAATTGAAACGAAGTGGTGTCTCTCTCGTTTTTTTTGGTGTGTGTAAAGACGACAACCGTTGGCCCAGAACGAAGTGAAAACCGCAACCGAGACACCGTTCATTATTTAATTTAAATTATTCAATTACAGTAACCTGTACGCCCTTTTCTTCGCAGCAAAAACGGCCGTTGGAGGCAAATGGTGCATCTTTTTATCGTATTGGTTGTGTGAGATATAATTCAGTACTTGTATCGCTAGTGAGTGTAGAAACAGTCACAAAACTACAACTTGGCGTCGGATCGTATTCATCCACTCAAATGAAGTTCAATGACGAAAAAGGGAATCGTCAAATGATGGCGTATCTATCTCGTTGACGAAAGCGATACAATGAGTGACGCACGAATTAATTACGATCAATTAAATCGTTCTGTGCATGATGATCGTTTGAAAGTGAGCTTTACGGATTACTGATTTGTAGAATTGGCATCGAATCGAGAACACGACAACGATGCCATCATGGGTTTTTATCGATAATACGTCAAGAATATGACGTCAAATAGCGCTAATTGGTGGTTGATGACGGAATGGTAAATTTCGCCTTTTATTGTGCAATATTACATATTAGTTATGAAGGAAAATGTTTTGCTTCTTCAATTCTACGGTTTCTGGGATTCTGGTATACTTAACGGAAAAAACGGTATAGATTTCAGCTCGCCTGCGCACCGAGTTAATATTCTACCGTGGAACAAATTCTTCCACAAACATTGTAAAATTAAACACACCACTTTACCTAATTGACATTGCTTTACGTTTCTCGATCTCTGCCCGGTTGCAATCGGTGTATGAAACATTCCAAATTTTCACCGTACCGCCGTTGTTTTTTAAAAACGCCGCAAACACGGTTTGATGATGATGGGCACGACGATTACGCAATTACAACCCATCGAACAGTCGGAACACGATCGTCCAGGCAGCAGAACGCCACACGGTTTTTGGGCAACGGGACGCATAAAGCACCGCCCGAAGCATGCTGCCGAGTAGCGTACCGGGTCCGGGGGGGACTCCAGCCAGCAGCAAAAATCGATCACGCACACACAACATCGGGAGGTCATCCATTAACGTGGATGCCGGAATGATACTTTCACATTCCACCAGGCCAAATGACAACTGGTCCCGGAGGTCGACAGGGATAAATGAAAAGGAGATTTTTGAGGCGTGGTGGTAATTATGTTTCGTGTTTAATATTTCACCGTCCTCCGTCTCGGTCACTTTTCATGTTGGATGGTGCATCTTGAACGCACTCACATTGCAACCCCGATTTAAAATTGCATATCTATGTGTGTCGATGTTTTATTATCGAATCACCGAATGCCACCTATCTGAGGTTTTTTCTTTACCCTGCTGTGGCTCGTTGTTGTATTGTTTTTTATTTCATTCTTCACTCCACTCACAATGGTGAAACATTTTGTTGCAGCCGGTAATTCAAAGGACGATTTGCCGACCAACGATCGCTCACCCCAGTACGATGCATCTTTCCGGTGTTTGATGGTAGTGTGGCATCAGCATCAGAGATCGAGTCCTGAATTCGCAATGAGTCTCCGCCACACATCACACCGTAACCACGGAACGCCTCAAGTTGGTATTGGCTGGTCATTGCTTTTACGGCAGCAATTTCCCAACAGAGGCCAAATGTTCACTCCCGGCGAAGGTTGTGAATTACGCGCTTTCGAGAAATATTTGTACTATGGTCCGATTGGACCATGTTGCCATTCGCAGGTGAATGGAGAATTAGTCAACCATCAGATGTGGAAGAATATGTACAATGGTGGATCTTTACTTCCGTGATCCTGGATGACTTATTTTAGGAGTTATTCGAATTGTATTGAAATCAATAGACGATCAGTATTAATAGATCATTATACCTGCACGGGTTGCAGTTCTGGATTTCATTGAGATATTGCTATTGCTAACTATTGAAGAAATTTGAGAGTTAATCGAGCGTGTCGTCCTGGATGAATGATGATTCTTCAAACTGCATCAAATCCATCTGACAGCAGGAATAGTGATTGAATGTTGTTATTTATACTATCTAAGTATAACAATGCATTCCGTCGCCGTCTCTTCAATCATATACAAAAGCAGAGATCTCCACAAAGTTGTCAAACAAAACCAAAAAAAAGAAGAAAAAAAACACACTCCATTTCGTAACGACGATATCCACAACTGGGGAAGTGGTCAAGATTTAGAGAGCAATTTTTTGTTGCTACAAACAATTCCAACAAACAACAAAAAAATCTCAACCCAAAACAACTGCCGATGACAGGCACGTTCTCATTTGTCATCCGAAACAATGAGGTCAAACACGTTCTGGCCGAGTGCGTTCCATTCGAGAAGACCCCGTCGGACCCAAAATATCGTTCCGAGTGGTTCGGAAATATCTTCGGGCCCCTTATACATTTACAAGCTTGCAAGTTTTTATCCGTTTCGATCGTAAACACTTCGGTAAATTCGCGAACTGTCTAATACCCTGGGTCTTAAATGTGTCCAAAGTGTCCAATACACTGATGTTCCGATTGAGTGCTTCAAACACAGGCACTTTTGGGTACAAAGTTCGCGTGTAGCAAATGTATCGGGGTTAGAAGAAGATAGTTACCAAGATCTGATGGATATCTTTTTTTGCCAAAAACTTTGGGAAAAACTTGTTGTTTCGTCGAAAGAAAAAAAGATGCTTCCATTTTTGCTATATTTTAAAAAATAATTTATTTCAAATGCTACATAAAACAAATTAAGTTTAAACTGAGTCAAATATAAATTACACAAGCTTTCCTCAAATGCAAGATTGTCAGCTTAAACACGTATACCCGGTGCAATGGAAAAAAAATTACAGTAAATGCGTCAGTTTCATTTGTAATGAAATTACCGTTAACAAATCACAAATTGGTTTATTATTCGCATTTGGTAGAAATTTATTATCATTACGCCATGTTGCGGTTTGGCCGAGTCCGCACCCCGTACAACGGGACCATGGTACACCACACTGTAAGACCACTTTGCCCAGATTGATGCAAAAACGCTGGCCAGTGCAGTTGAAGCCTATCGCTGACCGCGAAACCGCGCACCATGTGTAGACTCTGTCATTGCCGAGGCTCGATTCTTGAAGGGTTTTGTTTTCCGCTTCGTATTTTCCGTCCATCCAGTTTGGACATCCAGGCAGCTTCCCTCGATGCGCTGCTTCTCAACCCCCAGCCGCAACCATGCTGCATCGTTCGTAATTTGTAATTTTGTGCAATTTTTGTAAATGCATAATCGATGCAATCTGCTCGGTGGTGGAACTGTGCGCGAAAACGATCATCTGCGGACGGTGGTGGCTGGGAATTGGAATGACAATCATCATCATCATGAGCCTAATTCCAATGCGAACACGGCGATAGGGAAGAAATCGGCAATAGCTGTGTACCGTTTTTTTCGTATTGTGCTTGCGTTTTATTTCCTTTATCAAGACACTCCGCAAACCTGAACACTTCAGCCTTGTGCCGGAAAGATGTGGTAACGCTAGGTGCCCCTGTCGATAATGATTCACCAACGTCCCGAGAGCTCCAAGATCATAATGTTCATTTATGATATGAATGACCTTCGCTCTTCTGTTTCTGCTCGTACGTTTTGTGTGTGTTTCTGTTCATTTCGCAAATCGAAACATCAAAACAACACAGCGGCAATGTTGGGCAGGAAAAGTGGCAAATATCGGAACGTGGGGAGGGCGAAAAAATACAATCGAAATCGACACCCATTGACGATCATGATTTTTTCCCGCCATCGTCGCGAACCACGAGCACAACTGATGGCAAAATAATGGTGCGGAATAATTTCATCGTAATAATTATTATTAATATTGCATACATGTAATCAGCACGAGCGGTTTGACGCTGTGAGAGCTTTATTCTACCTTCCTGATGTCTAATAGCGGCGAGGTATGCGCGGCTAGAGTTGAATATCGACAAGAATTAATAAAAAAAGAAACATTTATATTGTAATTACTTATTTTCAAAACAAAATCTATCGATAGTGACTCATCAAATTAAACTGTTTACAGATTTTGCAATCACTTTATTAAGTTTGTAAATCATAAAAAAAAAATCCACATACACTGGAAATTCAACAAAATTAGCTTCATAATGGCGCGAAATGTATTTTTTTTCGTCAGCATTTATAAAGGGCTTTAATGAGAGCGTTTCCTTCGATGCAGACGGACATTTTTCTCGCGCACAAAAATTTGCTATCCGTGGGCACAAAAGGAAAAGGTCAAAATGATGATGAGAAAAAAAAACGCGGCATTTGGTGAAAAACAAAAATAATAATACCAAAAACAGTGCCGATGAGTCGTTAGTACATGGTGGAATGGTGGGAAAAGGCACCGTCGGAACAAATGGCAAAAAAAACCGGGGAACCTTATGGAATCATTACCGGGCGTAACGAATCGACGGAAATCGAAATAAGAGAAACAGACAGAAAAACCTCACAGGCATGGTGAGCGTCTGTGGTCTCTCCGGACGGGAAAACAATTATCGTGCAACGTTTTGCCGTCGTCACTGAAGCTCTGGGTACATTTGAACAAAGATGCAAAAATCGTTAAGATCTTCCTAATGTGTCTACAGGTATGAGTGGATAAAGCGTTAAGAAAATATATTTTCATAACAAAAATAGCATCACTATGAGAGTTCGAGTTTGAATTCGTGACAGTATCATCGAGCAATAATCGAGACATCAGAGCGACAATCCAAATGAAATCCAATCCATATTACAAATAATGAGTCCACACCTAAAATCCCATTCCGGGACCGATTTCTCCAACATCGATGAGGTGTTCTAAAGTCTAAAACAAACATTTTATCGCTTTCCCGATATAGGTAGACACAATGAAACACGTGCATGTCCCGGGAACCGCTTTACGAGTGGAAGTGAGAGCCCTAAATAGTTGATCACTTTCAACAGACACCTTCATTGGCGTCCATCGTACTAAAGAGGGGTAACATGCTGGCTGCTGTCCCTTCTTGTGCAACGAAGCAACGAACACAGTAATTGTTTGCATATCTTGTTTATTATGATTATTATATGAGCTGAGCTTTACTCACCCGGGGGAAAGACTCCGGAGTACGGAGTTGAAGTGTTAGCATTGGACAATAATACATCCCCATCCCTGCATGTTGTTTTTCCGCCGGGTTTCACCCCGTTTTTCCGGTAGAACTGCACAGTGGACGGTATTTTCATCGCCCCCAAAAGCAATGTTGACGGTCGACTGTCGACACTGACACGGTCGTGCTGCTAGGCCGGTCAACAAAGGTAGAACAACCGATGACACATGATCTAATGGAGGCATACACACATTCGACGAGACCCGATGACTGACTCGATACCGGTCAAATGGGTACCATTGCAGAACGCACTCTTTCCCGGACTCAAAACACCCGATGCCCGGGCGGGCATGTATGATACGCTTCGATGGCCCCCAAGGTGGGTGTTGTTGCATTTTCTTGCAAACGAATCCCCGGTGCTGCTCGTGACCGAGTTAACCTGCTGCTGCACAACGGTAATAAAAGGGGTGGGATTGTCATTCTGGTGCATGTGCAATGATTTATTTATTAGTTATGACACACACCTAGATGGACGGTACCACCGTCACACCGTTCCGGACGGACAGCTCAGACAGAGACTAGAACGGACACGGGGACGGAGGAGATGGGCAAAATTTACTTTCTCTACCCCCAATCGGTATCAAAACGTTCGAGACACATCGTGACCGACCTTTCATGTTCGTTGTGACGAAATGAAGAAATGTCCAACGTGGACGAGGTGAAAAATGTCTGCACAAAAGGTTTTAACGTTTAGCGGCCATCGCTAGGCGGAAAATGCGTTTCGCTTCTTCGGGACCCATCGTTTCTCGCTGTACAAACAGACCGGCCGTATTTTCCGTACTGTGTGAAGGGTTGGTCTTCCCCCTTCGGAACGCACATGGTTCAATATCTGGGTAGCTTGGGCACACGGGACCCGGAGTTCCAATCGACCGCACGGCTAAATCCGATGGACGTGATAATAGCTTCGATTGAGGACTCATTAATAATACACACAGGATATACTAGTTCGCGCCGGATAATACAGACCCGTATCGCGCCGTCCGGTATTTGGTGTGACATGATCGAACAGTTTGCAAACGCTACTAAATGGTAATGTCAACAACAAGTGAAACACTGGAGCGTTGGAATTTGAAACCGGAGGAACTTTTTACGGCTAATTTCCTTTTTGCATAAATAATTTTCCATTCCATGAGACGATTAACTTGTTTTTGCACATTTTGATAATTAAGTAAATTTGAAATAAATGGGGCTTTATTTAATTTACATGACTCTTTATCACAAACTATATCAAAAATAATACATTTTTCTTCAAAGAATTTTTTTTCGAATAAATCATTTTGTAAATCTCTTTTTGTAGGATACTAAACAACCTTTTACAGCAATATTTCTACATAAAATTGTATCTGTCTGTAAATATAGAACGAGACACACCATAAATGTTTGTCGTACAACATGGTAATCAATATTTATTTATGTATCGCAGACAATGGACGTTTGTTATTTTTACTACGTCACACACAAATTTGCACAAATTGAGACGAATTGCATGAACAATGTAACGATCAAAGAAAATTCGGTCTCCACGTTTTGTTAACCTCCCCCCCCCATTCCAGTTCATCAGTATTCCGTAAGATGAAGCTATCAGCACACAAATAAATTATATTTCAATGGTAGAATTAGAAATTTTATACCCATTCTTCACAAAGCCACTATCGAAAAGCGAAAGAAAAGGTAGCGCTTCCTTATACGTGTACAACAAGTACAAATGGCTCGATGAAGATCACACGATAGTAGGAAAAAAACATAACAATATAAATTGATGCCGGAGCAACCGAAGCCAGAAATAATAATGCTAATTTACATATGCTGTTCCCTGTTCGGCCGGTCCAGGCTTCCAGGCTTTTGTGCTGGGCAATGTGCGAGAACTGTGTTGATACAGCGATGAACATTTGCACCCCGTCCCTAGCTTTGGTTCCCATAATCCTTCACCTTTAACCATTTCTGCAGAATCCCTAAAGGTATGAGATAATCATGTAGTGCAACAAAACATAACCATCACTGTGCTGTGTATGGATGATGATGATTCCGATGATCGTTCTTGTGTCGATGCTGATGTAGCTGCTTTACGGTTACGTGTATGCATACATTTTTTTGTTTTTGGTTTTGTTCGAACGAAGCAAAAAACACAAGAACGCTGGTAACGAAGCGAATAGGAGGAAAAAAAACGCCATTTTTTCCACATATCCAGTATCGTACGCGTATGTGAGGGCCTCGACAAATCTAAAGCAGCTCCCGGTTTGGCTACTGGAGAGGGCAAAAAGAAAACACGGGGTAAAAAAATCGACAAAAAAAACCTTGCAAACACAGAAACGACCGAGAAAAATGCTGCATGTACGTTTCTTGTGCATCTTTCTCGTTGCACACTCGTTGTCTAGATACATGTGCAGAGTCCTTTTGCTTCTCAAGTGCTATTGAGGGTATCTGGGGAGCTTTCGTCCATGTCGATACCCACACCTTCGGATGTAACGGGGTTTTGGTTGGGAGTATAGTACAACAACAACAAAAAACTCTCCCAAACACGATGAATAATATCAAGTAAAATCCCAGCCACGCCGTTTAAGATGCACCCGAACACTGCTAAAACACAGCATTTGTGTCTCGGTGTTATAAATGCACCTTCCCTCATTTCCCGCAAAAGATAGCATAACACCACACGCAAACAGTGTGGGGTATGTAAAACCATAAATACGTTAGCGTAGTCTAAGCTTTGACACTTTTGTCTTCAAACCTCGCGGGTGTGAAAGAAGTCTCCAAATCACTATCAGATGGTTCATACTTCAGTATGGAAAATGCTTTTCCTTTTTTTTCGAATAACGTACAGCACCAAAAGCCGCGTAGCATGTTCGCTTACCAATAAGGTAATGAACATTTTCCACAAACGTTTTCGTATTCCACACTGAAGGATGCTGAATAGCATGAGGAAGCGAAAAAATAGCGTGTTCAAGCTATCTAGTACAACACTCTAGTGGAACAATTGTCTATGGCAATGGTAAGGATGCTGAGCACGCGAAACAACATAGTGGTAAAAAAAAACACAAGAAAACAACGAAAACGCTAACGAAAGACAGAGGCTAACATGCAGGGTAGCAGACCCCAGCCAGGAGAATTATGTGTATCGCACAATTTAAAGCACCATATAATAAATCTCCACCTGGAACAACGTCACCCAGGACCCAGGAAAGGGTGTTAGTACATTTTTTATCTTTCGCTTTATTTTCCATCACCTTGCAAAGCATCCTAAAGAGGAGACACACACATTGAACATCTACGGCTATAAGTTGCCTCCACACATCTATCGTAAGACTGCGGGGCGATTTATGCTACGATGTCATCTTCTCAACCACCAGGTTCCACAAGTTCCGCTACGAGTTTGTCGGTCTGCTTTTTTTTTGTCATACTTCCCCTTTTTTACGGGTTTTCTCAACATTCCCCATAACGCTCTTGTAGCCATCCTGCCGCCACTAGCAACCCGGGGGTTGACATATAGCAATCAAAAGCTACATCGAAAACACCCGCTCCAGACACGGTCCGGACGAACGGCAGCAGCTACAACCAGACCCGGAGACAAAGGTGCGAAAAGAAGGTGTGTCTCGAGACGGTTAAAAACGAACTGCAGCCCTGGTCGACTCGTGCACACAGGTATGAACGAACTCCACCCAAAAATCTTGAGGAACTGGCATCCATCCATCCGTCAGGGGTTATCATAAATCATATTTGCCGCTGGAAATCTCCACAATTAAATGAACCCGACGGGGCTATGAAACGCCGGAACAGGGAAACCAGGTGCTTTGGGAAAAGGTTTACGGAGTGTATGCTTTCAGATCGATGCGCCCGTAGGATAGGAAAGATGCACCTACCGAGGATTGGTGTGTGCGGCAAGAATTTTATGCTTACGAGAGCGCCCGACAGTGTCATAAAGCACCGAAAGAATAAAACCCGTGTGCGAGAGGTAAAACGAACGGCGATAGGATCAATTTTTTATTTCTTCCTGCCTTTTTGCCGCAATTCCTAATCCCTCGTCCCAAGAGGTATGCCATACGGCCGGGCATTATTTTCTCCTCTTTTTTTTTGCCTTATCGTCTGGCAAAACACAAAAGGATTTGGAAAAATTATGCTAATTTTTATTGGATTTTATTTTCCAACCACTTTCGCAGCAGTGCTTTCCTTTGATATCATTCCTGCGTCTGAAGCGCTGTCGGTGTTTGTGGCCCCGGCACAGAATAGTAGTCACCAGTTTTAGGGTAGACTGTCTGGCGGCGTTCAAGAACAACTGAGGAACCACTGAGTTGTGCGAGAGACTAAAAAAAAAGGTAAATAAAAGGCAAATGCAACCGAAAAGTTTTTTCTTCAGAAGAATAACATATAAACCACCTAATTCAAAGTTGGATTTTATTGAAATAATGGATCCTGATGAGATCCGTTCCTTCTTCGTTACCTATAACATTCACTTACTTAACAAAAATATTCCACTTTTCACTTGGAATAGAGTATTAATTTTCAAAGCGATCTCATGTTCTTGAACCTCAGTCTTCGGTCTAATATATCGTACCTTAACTCTTCGTTTTGGTTCAAGTAAGTCCTTAAAACCTAAAAGATCGTTATGGTCAGAAGAAATAGAGACTTGCTTTAGGCCAGAGGAACTTAAGTTCTTAAGATATAATGATTCCTAAAGAGCCTCAAGATATACTACAAGAGATCACAAGATAGTGTGTGAAGATTGATTGAGAAAGGATATTATGATTGTTGCCACCAACAGACATCTCCATATCTCCAATAAAGGAACACCAAAATTGTGTTGAAAAGAGTCAACAGATACAATATCTTTAGCTACTGAGGTCTTTCAGTATTTCGGACAAGTCTCCCTCCGGTCGTCAATTATACATCTTACAGCAAAGTCAATGATCCGTCAGAATGCTCACGCTGCTGACGGTAAACCAATCGGTACGTCTGCCACTCACAGCACACCGAAGGGCACCCACTTTCTCCAAAAGAAACTAACACACGTTATACACCCATTGGAAACCTGTGTGCCGCCCATTCGCGGTGTGTCTCGTTAATATTCTGGCATGGTCGGCGGATGCCATAGTTGTGAAAAGTAGCAGTACCGTGCGCACATACTAAATTAACTGTACTTCACCATGGTTTCGGTACTTCACTGGCTGTACTGGCACGCCATCCTCAGAGTGAACGATTTGTGACTCCCCGGGCCTAGTGTTTGGTGGACAGACAGGCACTTTCGCATTCACGCCAACCGATTCGCCCGGGAGTCCGGGGCGGCATTGGTTCGGGCGATGACAACTTTGGACATCGTAAACATACTTTCCTATCCTAGATCGCCCCAAACCGAAACTGGGGTTTGGGTAGGTTTGGAACCGCTTCACACGGAATCGAACCGGGAGGTACAGGCAGTTTGTCTGCGAACTGTTTTGTGCGTGCGTGGGAAGCAGGTACTGCCACCCTTTGGGGCAAAAGCGGTAAACGAGCGGATGATTCTCCGGGAGCCGCCAATCGGAGGGAGTCGGCCGCATGGTCGTACTATTATGTCGTACGTGTTGACATAGAATTCGTGCCGTGCCGGTCACTTCACGCAATCTACCACAACGGATCAAGAGGAACGGCAAAAAGGCGGCAAAAACCAGAGTGAATGAGATATAGGAAACAGAGGAGTGCTTCAGCCGGTCTATGTCCTCGATACTGAGCGCGGAACTTTCGGGTGAACACACCCGGTCCCCGGTACGGTGAAGTAGACGGTGGTCGATTCGCGTGCCACCACAAACCGTGCGCAATGTGTCAACACTTGGGGGCATTTCTTCCGCCCGGTGTTGTTTGAAATTGAATCCAATGCGTGGTATGTAAGTGGCAGAAAGTGCGACGGTATGACGCGAAGGACGTCAGCGGGTGGACGTCGGTGTCAAATCTGAAACAGCTGCAATAATGGCGAGGATGCAGTCGCAATTTGCATACAACCCGGTACCCCTCCTCTCTAGAGAGATACCGAGCAGAGACGAGCGAGCGCGCGCGCTCGTTGAGACACTTCATGAAGTTATTATTCCATTAGGGGCTTATTGTGCTGCTTGGCACGCAGCCGTGCGTTCTGGAGCAGACTCTTGCGTCTTCTACCGCTCGACGTTGCCTTTCGACGGTTGCCGTCGTTTGTGTAGCCGAGGACACGACCGTCGCGGCGCGGAAACGCGACTATTCTTCGATCAAAAGGAATGTGTGTACAATCCCTGCAAATATGTTCCACTCTTCATTAGCAAGACTATAGGATAACACGCATGAGGAATTTGTGAACCGGTCTACCGGTTCTGTGAGTTTGCTTCCCGCTCGGTGCGGATCGATTGCGGATATGTGCACAAACGTACTCGACATGACAGGTTCTAGAGTTCCATAAATATTGGTGGAACAGACCATTTCTTTCCGTGTGCGTTCGTCTGCCTGACTATGGATGTAGTTCGAATATTTATACGATCCATTTAAGTTAATAAATCTTTACGTACCGTCGCGGGCGTGCGAGCGAAACGAAGGCGATTCTAGGCAGAACTGCGGACGGTAAAGTATTTTTTTTGTTTTTGGCTAAAATACTCACCCTCATCATACACACGTCTCGTCCTGCAGTAGTGCAAATGGCATGTCCTCCAGAAGAGAGAAAAAAAAAACACCGAAAGACTAAATTGGCGAATGTTGGCCGCAGGGCAGTGCGAGGCTGCGAACACGCGGCCCAAACGAAGGCGCTCACAGTGTGCATCTTCAACGCTCAGTAGAGGAGAAAAATGCTTTATTGTCTACCATTGGCACTAATTATCCCATCCGAAGGCGGGATGAAACAAAGTGTAAATGATCAATGGAAGAAGTGAGATGGTTTAACAAAACAAAAACAAAAAAAAAGAAGCAAACGAACAAAAACGCAATGCTGCATGGGGAGAGCTGTTGGCGCAGTGCACATACTACACACACGCGCACATGACGTGTACCCCTTCGCGGGGGGCCCTTTCGACAATGCGACCTCGAATGTGCATCACACCACCCCTCGGTGTGGTGGTGGCCATTTTGGAATGGAATGCGTTTTGTTTTCAAATTTTGTTTCCCTTCTGTTTCCTGTTGTTAGTGTGCGTTTGTTCACTTTATCCTTGTTATCGTATTTTTTTTTATTTTGAAATTCCCGCTTTAACATGACCGTTGCGCAGCGAGCAAGGGGAGAAAGATTTTTAGGATTCAAATGCAACAGAGCGACCGCCCGCCTGCACACCGGGTGTGTAGGGGTGCGTCGTCATCGTCTCGTTTCGCATTGGCACATGCTGCGCGAGGCCAAAGTCGCATGCAGCGGTGCAACTTATTGAGATTGCTTTATTTCGCTCGCCGTATGATTTGTTTTACGATTTAAATGAGCGAGACGTTGGCTCCCACGCTGCAGCGAATGATGCGTGCAGATGCGTTAAATTAAACGCAGTAAGAAATGGCGACCTATAACGGCGGTAAATACGGCCAGACCGGTGGACACTAAATATGACCAAACGGTTGCCTTATCATCTCCTAATAAAAGTATGGAGAATGTAAATGATGCAACAAATAATTCATTCATCTTCAGTTCGTAAATCATAGTCCGAATTTTTTCAGGATTACTTCGAAGCTCACGAGAACTCACGAGTTTCGGGAATATCTAATAACAACCACATCAATATACAGATAAAAAATGACGTTGATGCTCAATGAGGACACTCGTCCTCATCCAAAAACGAAGATGTTCTATGTTATGGTTGCCAAAATTTCACAGATTTTTTCATTAGACATTAGACATTCATCTGAAACATTCAATTTTCCTCAGGAATTCTTTGATATGCTCCCAATAAAGGTATCAAAAACATTCCAATATGTAGTTAAGATTGTTTTTTCTCAAACTCTTAAACACATATAAATAAATATCACTGTACATCCCAATAAAATATGAAGAACAACATATACAGGACATTTACTATTAGCATTCCAAGCATAAAATAAAACAGGTACAGAAACATGTACCCTAAGCAGAAAGGTAGGAAAAAACCCCTTGCTGCACTTGCATTTGATGCATTTTTTCAAGATTTATGACATGCTATTAATTGTCTCAGACGAAGAATAGGACACTGTCACTGACATGTACCGTGGCCGGTATCTCTACACCAGGGATCCCAAGCTACACATGCAAATTAGTTACACCGTGATGTTATTTGCTTTGGCAAAAGTGCAATCCACTGCAGGACCATCACAAAACTATGGTGCAGCAGAGTTGCGACCGAAAAGGTCTATGCGGTTGCAAATGTTTGTTATGTAAATCATGCTTTACATAAATGATACGAAACACGGAAACTGTTTCTCAACATGTTTTATTTTGTATTAATGTTTTTTCGTTTTTACCTTCTTTTTTTCCCCCATTTCACAACCAACTTTTTCACTCACTGTGTACGGACGAAAATGTAAACTCATTTTCATATGCAATGACTCCTACAAAAATGCACCTTCTTTGAAGTGTTTTTCTCGGCCTAGGTTTTGGCTTTCTTTGTGTCCTGTTAACAGTGATGTTTCAGCCAAGCAACTTCCTACCAGACACGGGTATAACATTATTCATCAAACGTGTAACAGGGACGATGCTTGTCATAAGATGACACATACCTCGTCCTTTGCTGCTAACCAACGCGTCAGTAAATTGAACGTATCCAGGGCACCTCGGTGCTCACTAGTGGAAAGCACTTGTAAGAAGCATTTCCTTCCTGCCACGGTCAGCAGTATTCGATGCTTCGACATCCGTCACCTTTATCACCACTCTCGTCCTCCCACTGTACATACCATTTCTTCGGTCGGTATTATCGTCGGTGGGGGTGAATAAAAGACAAGAGTGTAGACAGCATCGAATGATACACACACACACACATGAAAACATCATCATCAACAGCAGGGTGTAGCGCCTTACATCGCATATCAAGAAGCATTCGGAAAATGGCGGCCACATGGAAGCAAGACGGCTAGAATGTTTTCCCCAGTTTTCTCGACACGTCAAACCAACCGCCGTCAGCCGCCTCATCATCCACATGTCTCAGGACAGCGGTCCGGTTTAGGGTCGGTTTTGGGCCGAGTGTTGAGATGGTTTGATGGTTTTGTCCCCGTCATACTCTAGAGCAGGGGGTGGATTGTTTGAAGCTAGCTGAAGTGCAACCGAACATCCAAGGAGTTGCTAGTTCCGTGCGGTACCAGACAGATCCACCAGGCAGCGTCGATCTGCGCTAGCGCCCTTTAGTCTTTCGCTATACCCTAGCTAGGAGGGTGGCTCGAATTTTTTTTTTGACTTGATTGGCCTCATCATCATCATCATCGCAGCCGACGTCTTGCTAGTTGTTGTTTTATCCATCACCGCTGGTACCCTCGCGCGTGTGGCCTCGTCTGCCCTTTTTCACCTCTGTTCCCTGGTATGTGTTCCTACCCCGTGCGAGTTAGCCAACGGAAGAGGAAACAACAGTAAACCGACAGTGAATTGACGAGTAAGAGGAACCAAAAAAAACACAAAGGATATAAAGGGGAATGATATGAAGTGCTGCGCATACATTTTGTATGTATGCCCATCATCCCTGTCAGGGGATGCCATGCGGTATTGCCTGCGCCCTTTGAGTGGATGTGGTACAATCTTCGTCCTGCGACGTCCAACCTAACCACCCGAACCACATCCACATGAATACGCACACCAACACACATGCTCGTTTCCCTAACGATGCTCAAGTAAAAGAGCATCAGTGAAAATTAGGACGAGGAGAACAGGGGGAGCGTGAGTGCAAAAATGGTTTGGCGGCTGCTAAAACAAGCAAACCACCCGTAACGCATATCGTAAAAGTAAGTGAAAAGGAGTCCCCAGAGTGTCGAATGGTGGCCAAAATAAGGAGAATGGCATGGCAAAACATGACGCAAAAAAATACACACAGACACACCCACATAGGACACCAGGTTCGTCAGGACGAAAGGACGGAGTTTAGTAAATTTGCCACAGTGCGGTAAGTAGCGAATGATAAAAACCAATAGTTCACTCACACGAGCAAGATCCTTGCTCGAAGATGTCAGTGGAGGAGGATCCATTTTCTGTAGGTGTTTGGATTATTTGGGATAATCTTATTACGTGTAGAGAACAGCGCAAAAAAAACAGTTTACCTAGGTGAAACAATAACGACATTTTTGTATCTTTTCTTTTCTTTTCCATTTTCTTCTTTTAGTTATTTTCTGCTATTATTTTTTTCTTCAAAAACTTGTATCATTTGAATTAATAATGTTAAAGTAATGTTAGTCTATAAATAAAGTTTAGCGACATTTAATTTCTTACTCCATTCTTGTTGTAATATCGCTGTAAGCGCTGCGTTTGCTCTTTATTCAGCACAAGCAATTCAGTCTTACCTATAAATAAAAGAAATGAAGAAAAAATCACATTATTACTACATTATTTTCATAAAAATGAACAAATAGTGTATTTGAAACAATTTCACTACAATTTGTAAAGAGAGCTAATTGAGCAATGGATGAACTACAGCGATCATGAAAAAAAACCGAACAATGATGCATCAATACAGCCAATCAAAACCCTTAACACGAGAAAAACAGGAGAGGAGACAATTATTTTTTGTTTCGTTGCTCACCCACCATTAATATACGCACAGACAGTAAAAGAAATACCCGCTAGTGAAAATACGCGCGAAAAAGATTAATGCTGAGTAAATATTATTGTTTATTTTGGCTGCTCACTCTGCTCATTGTTGCTCCACGCGCCTCGCCTCCTTTTTTTTTTGCTTTTCCACCCCTTTTCAGTTCAGCAGCTAAACGATGCTTTTACCCTGTCCTGCCAACGGTTCATTCATACGCGACAATGCGCGTTCGGGAAGCGTAAACTAAATAAAATCACTTGAGAGAACTTCATCCAGGCGGGTCGTTCCCATTCCGATTCCGGGTTCAACTGATTTCGTGCGTGCAACCCACTCGAAATAACAAAAAAAAAAGAACGAAGACTCACTAAAGTACCGAGAGAGGACACAAAAGGATCGCCAGAACGTATTGCCGGGAAGGAAGACAAAATAAAATGGGAGAGAGTAAGGGGACGCAATAAAAATATCACAATTCTGACGTAGATTTGTGTACACACGTAAATATCTGTCAACCACGAGATATGGAGTGGCCGGGTTGGAAATCGGGGGAGGCAATATAGGGTGATGAAGAATGTGTATAAGTGGAGATGGGACAAAAAGAGGACACAGCAAACGCGTCGTTCAACGTTTGATTAAATATTGATTTTGACAATTGCTGTTTGAAAAGGTTTGCTGTCGATTGCTTGTTTCCCGATGTTTCCCGTGCCTCGAACACACTGCCACAAAGAGAGCACAGCACAATGATATTAGCGTTATAAAGCAGAAGAGAGCTACACGGAGTGACGGATAAGACAGAACCAGTGAAAGAGCAAACAAAACACTTCACAGTTGAATAAATTTATATGTTTTAATAAACTTAACAAAGCACAGCCTGTCGATGACAAAATCGGGAGAAAGAAATATATAAATTTGAATCTAAATTTTATTTCTTTATTATTAAATTAAACGCCTTCCCGCAAGGAGAATTATTAGACATGATTGAACGATAAATGCTTTCACCCGGGATTATGTTGCACGCACTGTTGTTTAGGCTTTTACTGGCGCAACAAAATAAACTAGAAAGCTAACAAATTTATCATTACCATTTTTCATGTCACCCAGCAGAGCAGCGCGATTTAACAAATTGAGATATTTTAGTACAGTAAAAGAAGGTTTCACATTGCAAAAACAGATTCGCACCTTCTAAGGCGCAAAAAGCACAGCAAGATTTGTTTCCATCCCATTTTCTATCAAACCACTGACAAATTGCTAACGCGGGAGGAAAATGCTTCCTTTACCCGTGCGCCATAATGGTGAAGGAAAGCCTTAATTCGGACAAATGATCCATAGGCTGTCATTTCTGGTTGCCTCCTTACACCGTCCTCCGGAGCTCATTCAAAACGCCCTGCGCGGGAGAGCAAATTTCCCAACGAGTTTTGCTGGTATGAAACGGAAGAAGCGCCTCTCGGAGGCGCTACAACTACTGGAGCGTCAGCCTAAACAATCTCGTGCAGAGTGGCAAGAATGGAAGAAAGAAAACACGCTCCATACACGGGACACACATCTTTATCAACAAAGGAGAATTGAAGAAGCACCACGTGCATTGGATACGCGTTGCGTACCAAGGCGTGTGAGGTCGCTCTGGAGGTCGCCGAGGCACAGGGAAAAGCGGGCACAAGACACAAAGCAACATATCTTTTCTTCTCCCGGCAATAGCGTCACATGTAACACAAAGCGTCCGTCTATTTTCCCCTTTGGCCACACAGATGAAACTGCCACTATTGTGCTGATCTGCTAACCACCGCTTCGAGAGGACGCTTTTCATGGGGGAAGGGGCGACCCTTTATCAACCCTGCGCCCAGGACCCTGTTTACAGTGAGGCGAAACATATTTATGACAAATGTTTCATTATCATAAAAATAATATTTGTTAAGCTTTTCCCACTTCTGGCTCTCGGTTCCCTGGTGCACCACGATACTTTCCTCATCCGTAGCAAAACATCCCGTGCACGAATCTGTTCGCGAATGTGTTCAACACCCGCCTGCTTTACTCTCACACACGGTGCTTACACCGTGAAGTTTTTCTGCCTTTCTTCATGCTAGATCTTACAACGTTTCGCCCTCCAAAAATTGTCTAACCGCCGCACACACACGACACATCGCTTCTTCACCACAAGCTTCTTGTTTCGAAGGCTCTCGTTCAACGATTCACATGAAAAGACAGCTCGAAAACCATACACTGCCATACTTCGCATGCTCCCAACCATGTATCGAAGCGGCCAATTTATGCTAGCCATCTCGCAAGGCACGGGAACCCGGGGGTCGTTACCAAAACCCCCCCGAAACAAAAGGGTGGCGCACGCGAAAGGAAGCGAGAGACGGGAAAACAAATAATGATTGTCAAAATCGATGATGAACAGCCGGTCGGTCTTAATAGAGGGAATATGCTCGCGACAGCTCGCCTGGATGGTGTAACCGGGTGCGGTCGGGGGTGCGCGCGCGCGCCCGGAGACTATTTCGCCACGCCAGGACAACAAGCGAAGATGAAGCTTGGAAATTCGAAACAAGCTACAGGATAGTCTGTCCATCCGGCGACGGTATTTCGTTCTGCCGGGAATCGTTTCTTGCCTTTTCCCGGGGGAGTATTGAAGACGTTCGATGTGTCGTGTATGGCACCGTTCGATAAGAGACTGTAATAACCGACATTGCAATTGGGAGAAAACGTTGGCACCCAATCGAAAGACTTGTTTTTGGGATTTTTTTTTGCGGAGTTCAAGTGAATTTCATAACAAAATGTTGGTTTAGGTATACTAACAAGAATTAAATCCTTAGTTTTTATGGTTGAAACAAAGCGTTTTAAATATTTTTAAAGATCAAATTTCCCTTAGCAAATGTTTTAAATAAAATAAAAATAAAATAAAAAAAATCCCCTTAAGAATAATTTAAATAAGAAAAAGCCACAAAACAAAGCATAGCCAACATGCTCATACATTATGTTCCCTACAGTGCGCACAACCTGTAGCCACAGCACGGACTTTTGAAATGAAAGTGAACGAAACACGACCGAAAATATGCACGAACATACCAGCAGTACCACACACACGGACTGCCGGGCTGCTCCTGATGCTCAATGGCTCCGGCACACAGATCCGAGACTATTCTCTAGTGAATCTTCAAACTTCTTTTCCTGCTGCCCGGCTACACTTAACACCGTGTTCGTTCCGTAAGAACGGAGGGGAATGCTTCTTCGTTTGGTGGCGGGAATGTGTTCGTTGGAAAATTATGAGATAATTTATACTGTTGCATGTGTGAACGCTACTACTCCCATTTGGTCCGCAGGAAGAAACCCGGGTTTTTGGCCGGGAGTCGAGCTGCTGTTCTCGTTCGTTTTGCAATATATTTTAACACATGTACCACCTAACACACACGTGCCACAGTAGCGAAAATGCCAGCACCAGACGGTGCTGGCACACCGTGCTCTGGTCTAGGATATGGTTTCTGTCCGAAAGGAAAGCGCACGAGTAGCCATCACTATCATCCCCCCCAAAAAAAAAATGCTTCTAATGCTGGGGTAGGTGGGTGTGTCTTTTTTCGCGTGTGTATCCCATTTGAAGGATCTTCATTTTTGCAAGCTCCATGCGAGATTCAAAAGAACTGGAGAACGCAAAAAAAAACTTCCCAACACTGTCTGCGCACAAGAGAGTTGCTTCGCACATACACAGCTCAGAGCCTGTCAGAATTTGCACGAAATCCCAAACCATCGTGTTTCTCTCGAGACACCACCTTTCTGCTGATGATCCTCTACCACACAGCAGTTTTTGGAAGCGTATGAAAAATGTTCCTAGGGTAAAAGATTCTAACACCCAAACACCTCTCGCTTTCGTACGAAACCTTCCGTGCATACGGTTCCGCGCAACAACGGTGGTTTGATTTATGCCTTTTTATTGTAGATATATATGCTTCGCTCATAATGTATATCATTTGTGCGTTTTTTTCTCTCCATCCTCTTTTGGTCAAACCAGTAACACCACCAGTTTGACGTCTCGCGGGAGGATTGCATAAAACATAGCAAAACAACGAGATCCTCCACTAGGCGAGAAAGATGAATCATAAAAAGAACCAAACAAACAAAGCGAGAAAAAAAACCACCATTGCAAGACGCAATACTTGTGTGAGAATCCTTCGAGTGGTGTCAAAGTGTGATTCGAAGGAATACGAAAAAAGAAAACCCCCTCAATATTCTCCTAAAACGTGTGTTTATTACTCGCTCCCGGGGTGGCCCACATCAAACGCGTTCCCTGCTTGTTGTTGTTGTTTGACAGGGGTAACTAGTGCCGGTTGTCTTGACACTCGGGGTCACTGTTGGGCTATATTGGTTCTTTGCGGAGTGTGTTTGGTTCAGCAGGGAAAGCAAGAACGAAACAACCTGCCATAGTTCACATAAATGTTGTTTGTCAACGGTGCAGTAGGTTGGCTACGTTTGCTAAGACAGGGTGTAACAGCTGTGGGGGTAATATAGGAACTTCGGTAGGTTAGTAAACATTTGTTGGAATAGAGATTATACTTACAGATGAAGTCTCTATTAAGAATTTACAGGATAAGAATTGTTGAAGAATGCTCCAGCAGTGTTATACTATTTTTTTTTACTAGTGTGTCCACAGATTTATAGAACTCTAGAACTTCAAGAATTTCTAAAGATTCTCTGATGAAGGATCTTCAGATATTGATCAATTTCTTCAGAGTCTACTTACGAATTTAGACACTTCAAAAGATTCAAGAATTTCTAAAGATTCTCTGATGAAGGATCTTCAGAAATTCATAAATTTCTTCGGAGTTCACTTACGAATTCGGACACTTCAGAAGCATCAAGAATTTGAAAAGATTCTCAGATGAAAGATCTTCAGATATTCATCAATTTCTACAGAGTCTACTTACGAATTTAGACACTTCAAAAGATTCAAGAATTTCTAAAGATTCTCTGATGAAGGATCTTCAGATATTCATCAATTTCTTTAGAGTCTATTTACGAATTCGGACACTTCAGAAGCATCAAGAATTTGAAAAGATTCTCAGATAAAAGATCTTCAGATATTCATCAATTTCTTCAGAATTTCTTCTCAAAAGACTCATAAAGCTACTTTTCACCATAAGCGATCTCATATAGATAGAACTTGTGTAAAAACACAACACGATACAAAATACCAACAAATAGGAAATAAATCAAATCAATATGCTTTCGACCTCAATTAACCACATCGAATTCTGCCCCGTAGCCATCAGTTATCAACTGACAAGACAAACTGACTGCTAACATAACTGGAACAGGAGAAGCGAAAACCCCCGGAGCTCACTAGACAATCGCATCCCCAAAGGATGGAGGAAGTGCGAACCTTAAACAAGATAGATGGCAAAGCCCACATGAGCCGTTTTAATATTTTAATCCAAGCGTTTATGTCCCGCTAGCCAGAACATTTGTTCCCGAAAGATTTCCGGCACGGGACACGCTGGGGAGCTACCATCTGTCTATCTGTCCCCACACTCTCGAAGCGGCATCATGAAGCTGTAGTGCCCACCGTACTAGACATCAAGTAGCGGGATACCCAGGGCTACATACACGTGGAGCACGTGCGCACGTCCGCACGCACAAAACAATCGAAACCATTCCTTGTGCCCTGTTTGCTCCATTCGCTCGGGATCCTCGGTGATGAATGGCAGCACAACCGTATGAAGGGTAGTAGCAACCGTTTCACCATTCTGAATCTATCGACGCTGGGGTCAAACTACTGAGGCAGCCACATTAAAGTGAAACGATCTTAAAACGATGGAACCGAACACAGGGCACGGAAGGGATGGTGCCCGCTCAATATATCACACAATTCAATAAACTTTTTCTCATCAGTGTGATAGAGCACCTCGTGCCAACGGCCCAAATCTTCCCTTCTTGTTTGGGGAAGGGACTCCACTCCTTAAAAAAAGGAAGCGTCGGAGCGAATTTCGAGCAACTCGCGATCTTTTCCACAATTTATGACATTCCCTCGTTCCGGACGGCGGGGCAGTTTCTGTCTAGCAAAGATTGGATTTGCCGTGTGGACGTGCGGAGGCAAAGAATCATCTCAAAAGGATGTCTTTTTGTACACGAATATAGCCAAAAAAAACTGAAGCTGGCACGAAACAGGAGGAAGGGACTATATCAACAAAATAGGTTTTCCACCGATGCCTACCACCATCGATAATTCCCCAACAAGCTACTCCTCTTTCAGTAGAGAAAGAATAAATAAAACAAAAAAACAAAAAACATAAAACAACAAAAAGCCGTCAAAATCACTCTCCCATATGCCTATTTGGTGGATTTGGCAGCGTACAAGCATTACTGTCGATAGCCCACTTTTCGGTAGCGTTTGATGATCTTACTGCTGTGCCTTTTTTTGTCGGTTTCTTTTTCTAGAGTTTTTTGTTTATGCTGCCCGAACCTCAATGAAGTCATATAAATCTTTTATTGTTTCAACGCAGTATCCAACGCAGTGAAAAGAAAGCATCATCTTAATAGCTTCCATCGTCTCGTTTTGGGCAGGATACACCCATCTGGGATGGGGGAGATCCTCGGGATGAAGGGTGCACTTGCCCCAAAAAAAAGGACATTTTATCACACACTCTCGTCTTGTCATCTTCTTGGTCCTTAAAGTCCAAAAACCCATGTCCCTTATGACGATTGTACATTTTACATCCCGCACTGTCGTACGTTTCTCGAGTTCTCAGCATTCTAAAGACGGCACCGTGGTGATGTGGTTATGCTGTCCGAATGAGCGATAACATAAATCGTGGCTATCACATCGGTACCACATCACGCCCATCAAACGCCTTTTCGCGTTAACATGGCCCTGCAGTCGGATTGATGTTAAATGGTTTTGCTCTTTAGCCTTCAGGATGGGGGGGGGTAGTTCAGGACCAAACAGCGATGGACTACCATTTTCGCACACACACACTTGCTCTGATAATCTCGTCCTCGTCAACATTTACGGTGACACTAAATGGATTCCATCATGACCGGAGCTCCATTACCAAACGCGCACAGCAACGCGCCATTCTCAAAGAGGGTTGGTTAAAGAAAATAGATTCCCGCATTAAATTGGATGCCCCTGCAATTTGGCAGCGTTGATTACGGCCGTGGGTGAGTATTATGACGTGTATTGACACGTTAAATATTTTAACACCTCTACAAGACATCAGCCCATCGCACCGGTTTTTCTGGGGGGAGGGAGTTGCATGCATTTGTGTAAAGCATTAGATTGGGTCATGGATTATTTACAGGGTGCGCAATAACTTGAACTCTGCTCGGTAGTAAAATTTAAATGACACAGTCACCATCAGATCGGAGACCATAATTATTGGAGTGTAAGAGATGTTTGCTTTTTACGTGTTATTGTTATAAACTCGACCGGGAGTGAATTATTGTATGTAATTCTGAGAAAATGTATAGTAAAACTGGTGCGCATTCTAATAAAAGATTGACATCAGATATAAAATTGGAAAGGAGGTTCAGCAGACGAGGTCAACATGTACATATGTTTGAATTTAATACAGTATGTTTTAAGCTATAACAATTAAAACCCTCCTTGGCCTTCTCTAGTTTTAACTAAGTTTATAATTAACCATCATTTTGCGTCGTATGGAAAGTGCAACTCGATTACAATAATTACGAATATCTCTTCTCATGGCACAACGAAACAGAAAGGCTATTAACGAACATTGTTCACCAGAGTTTGCTAATCAATATCTTTTTATCCACTGCATTGATTTGCATCGGAGTAGAATGCAAAATCTGAAAGGGGGAAAAAAACAGCAACAACAGAACAAACACCACATGAGACGAATCGACAAACGCGACAGTTTCTTCCCACCAATAGCCCCTGCAAAATGTTGTTTCCTTCGCACTGTGCTCCACACATCATCGCTTCCACTGCCACCGGATCCAATACACTGTTTACCAAGTGCTAATGAATCTTAATAAGCTGATCCGAACCCGAACCGAGCCGCCACCGAGACGCGAGGCTCATTAGATCGCGGCGCGCGTCAAGGGGTTTTAAATGGTGGAGAGACGAATTTCCTGCTTCCCACTCAACATCCACCAGAGTTTCCCTGTTTCGGTGGGCGAAAAACATTGCCATCACCAAAGCAGCTATTACCACGCGGCGTACAACATAGTCGAGAGGCGGTGGGAGGTAGATGGGGGTTTTTTGCTAGTTATATCACTTCAATCAACAGCTCTATCTTGCGCACACGCCGTCGGTGGCATTGTTGTGGGCCGGTATGTGCACAACTACCAGCACAAAACCAATCGCAAAAGTGTAGTATTTGTGTGGCCCCGTAGAATGGAGTTTATTTTATTGCAGTATATTATAATTACCAGCACTAACACACCATCTACCCCGTACGAAATGCGCGTATTGCAAATGAACTGCCACTGGACAGAACACAGTGCTATGGGGCTTTTGGGTTAATTACGGCCGTTCCACAAGCAAGCATCCGTCGAGCCTTCGCTTGAGGAAGAAAACTCAAGCCCTGCTGTGCTAAGATTTTCCCAGTGCATGAAAAACAAAAGCCTTCCAGAACAAGGGTGGCAACCAAGAAGAAAACCCCTTGTGCTCCACCTTCATTGCCTTCGCTCTTCACTACGATAATGAACTGTCAAAATAGCCACCAGGGAGAATGAGTTGCAATTCCTTTCTGTGTCAAGGCAACCTCTTCTTCTCGCGTTTCCGACTTCCGGAAGTAATTTTTGATCGATTGAACAAAACGAGCAACAAAAAAAAAGGAAGGAGAATCCTCCCTATCGCAACGCATACAAAGCAGCATCTTTATAGCAGGCATCACCTTCTTCATTAATCATGGTCTCAATTGCCTTACACCCGATGTCAGCCGATTATGAGCTGCCAAAAAAAAAATGGTGGTACAGAGCGCGAAAGAGGCATGGAAGGTAGTGGGGCTGCTGGTTGTATTTAAATAAAAATTAATTATTGAACCATTTATCAACGCCACGGGTGACAGAAAGGTAAGCAGGAATGCGCGAGGGTGAAACAGGAAAATGGCTGTTTACTTTGCAGTTAATTGCGCAAAGCAATCAAACTCGGCGGCTATTGGAGTCTAGTGTGATTAGTGTTGTTTTTTTTTGCTTGGTTTCTCGCACTCTTCCTACATGAGTGTGAGATGCTTTCACTAGAATTATGTTTCATTTAGCCGCCGGCAAATCGGCAAGAAATGTGCGTTACAACTCGCACAAAAAAAACTGTTAAGAAGGGAACCGTAAAAAAAACCGTCCATTACAATGTATCATAAGCTTGCAACACCTTGAAAACTTGACGCATGCACGTAATGCATTCCTTCACCATGAGCCTGCCACGGGGTTGGTGTAACAGCTTCGTCTTACACCAGTTTGTAGGGTTTGTTTGGCACGAGAATATATCCACATGTGGGGCGCGGCGTGTGGTTACGCGCGACTCATTATCATTATCCTCATTATGTTGCCGTTTCCCGATGGAAACGCGGCACAACCGAACACTGGGAAGGGAAATGTTTTCCTCCGTGTTCCGTTTTTTATGTTGCATTTCATATTTTCCGTTTAAGTCGTACCTCATCCATCACGTCACCCGCCATATGACAACGCTCTGCTACAAGGGTGCAAACTGTCTGTTTTGACCGATCTCTTCCATTAAGCATAAAATCTTGCAAAAGGTGCTAAAGGGGATAACTTGGAACGAACATTTTTGAAATAAATTTTATTCCAAAACTCTCACTGCCATTGTGATAATTCTGTTCTCCATAAGAGTTTCAATTAACCGTAATATAATTGTCACATTGGGCGCATTGCACTTGTCACTGCGTTTGCGTTACAGCGCACAGAGGGCAAAGGAAATAAAATTAATTACTACCGATTACTGGTGATGATGCGAAAGGATGCCGATCCGTACAACAATGTAACAATAGTGGAATGTTCCTGTTGTGATGGACGGAATTTTCCCCCATTTTTTCCACTCATTAGTGAACGAACTCGGTAGGGAATAGAAAATCCTCCAAATTGTAGCATTCCACGCTGCTGGCAAAGAAAACCCTTTCATAAAGAGGAGGTTCATAAAGAGGATGACTTCTGGTCTTGTGCTGTTTCATCCAAAGTTTGCCCAAAGCGACAGCAACTCGAAAACCCGCGAATACCCCAAAAATAAAGTTAAAACAAGTCCACAAAAAATGTAACGGACGCCTCCGGCAACATTGAGCATAAAATGTAAGGCAGCCAAAGAAGAAAAAAAAACAATGAGGGGAAAACAAAAGTGTTCATTATTGTGAATAGCGAGAAACGGGTGTTTTATTTGTGCAAATGAAGAATTGCAATACGTCACAAAACCATCCCAAGTTTTGTGTTTCATTGTTTAGCGCCACATTTTGGGTTCTTTTGAAGGACAATGATATCAACATTTTTGACACATTCTAACCTTTGTGAAGTTTTCGAAAAGAAATCATAACAATTCTAACACAGATTGTCCTCCCAAAAAGGCCCCAAGAACACAAACTTGCAACACCTTAAAAAAAGCTTATTCACCTCAACTATTATTTATCTGTTGTATTGTGCCACTTCTGTATGTGTGTTTTTTCTTCCTACATTGATACACAAAATTGCAAACAAGAGTTTAATTGGTTATAATTACTACTTCCACCTGGGCCCCTGGACTGTGCTTTCACCGTACGCACAGACACAGAAATTAATGATCAACCTAGGGCCTAGAGGCGAGATGTGCAAGAAACCGAGGTAGGGGTGTTGGTGTAAGCATTTGGGTAGGCTTCGCAACCAGCAATGTTTATAATGATGTGTATATGCAAAAAAAAATATAAACATGCTTTTTTTTCTTCATTTCCTTCCAGAAATGGATCCGTTCTTTCCCCACTGGCGGACGTAAAAGTAAAAGTCACCGAACGGAACGAGGTGTGAGATACGCACAATGATGATTCTAAAAGGGTGCCCCCTTCCGGCTTTGGTATGAACACCCGGTTGGATACGGAGCAGCCCCAGAGAACAAAAAAGGGGTTACTTCTCCATTACGATCTGCATTATGACGGACGCATAGAGACACGGGTGATGCGGCGGTTTCTTCGCGAAGGGTAAACAAACGTTTAACTTTAGCCGGCGCAAAAAGAATGATTAAATTCGTTCCCCCCATTTCGTTTGAGCATCCGACCAGTAGTAGTACCGGTGACTGATGGCTTACGAAGCCGGTTCCACTCACTTTTATGTTGCTGTTTATTTTTTTATTTTCTTTTTGCATATGCAATATGTTGGAGGGAAACAAAACAACGATAAAAAAAACAAAAGAAGTCACAGAAATATTTTCTGCTAGCGATTACTCACCTTTACCTAGTCTAGTGTTCTGTTTTGTGTTTACCTTTATGTTTTGCTTACAGAAGGGAACCATAATTTAATGTAGATTTCCCTTTTGCATTGCAATTAAAATGGTCACCATTTAATCGTGTGTGTTTTTTTTTATTTTATTTTACAATGCATCACTTTTGAAAGCTGTCTCTGTGTCTTTTTTTTTGCCCTGTTTCATAACATAGTGTCATGTTGTTGCGAAAAGGGTGATTCGATTTAAGCGAATAATCACGGTGACGATCACGATGATAATGATGATGATGATGGGGGTGAATTTACAGTGAAAGTAGCGTAACCTTTGCGCTAAAAAGTTGCGCTAATTTTAATCATCACACCACACACTATACCGGATATGATCCATAACGTAAATAAAAGGGAGCTTTGACGTTTGGTTTTCGTGTTTTTTTTTATTACAATAAAAACAATTAAATATGCATCAAAGCTCAATGAACCACTGTTACTGTCAGGTTAATTAATTATTACAAAACAATATTTATTAATCAAAATCTACCAACTCTTTCGCGTTTCATGGGGAAACCGGGTAATTTTTGTTTTTTTTTTTTCGGTTGACCACCATTGCCTAGCTGCTGCATATCCATATTCATGAGCTTCAACCTTTGTCGAAGTACCGGCGAAGCAACAAGCTGAAATAGTTTACCAGAGAAAAAATGTCGCGATAACAGCGAAACCAATAAAGTACACCAGTTTATTTCAACGAAACAAACAAACGAATCCCACACTCGGTCGTGATTGTTCCGTTTTATTAACCCAAAGTCCGGCTTGAGATTGCTTAATTGATATGCGACACCAACCGATTGTGCGTTGCGAGATTTCCTTTTCAAGGTGTATTGGCGCGTCGAAGGTATTAAATTAGTTCGATTCGGAAAAGCCAACGCCACTTGGACTCACGGAACTGAACCTTGGGGAGGGGGATGAAAATGTACCTTGGCTTATAAAAAAAAATATGCGTAACTAACTCGTTGTGCCGGAAATCGTATACAATTGTGCTTAACAAACGTTCTTACGTTGTAATCTTTCATTTGAACAGGTTAATATTCATTTCGATCCAGCAAACTCAACACGTTTAATTAACCATGAAAAATGGTACTTTGGTACTTGGAGGTTCTCTGCAATTGGTTGTTTTACATCGGTTATTTCTTCTTTATTTCTGTAACGCTTTCGTTTATGGAAAAAGGGTTTACTCCCAGACAACTCTGTGAGGGAATTAAGACAAACTGAAGACATCTTGGAAAATACCTCAGATTACGTCTATATCTTCAATACCTGAGCTCTCTAGACACTACTTTCAAGATCTAGGTCTGCTTGGTAATGAGATCTCTTAATAATCAATTGTGACATATACATCTTGGATACCTTTATGACAATTAGACGTCCTTTTCAAAGAAATGATATGAGAATATTGGACACTGGACAATGGACACTTAAGCAATAATAATTTTTTCAGTATTATTTCTTCTACGAGACCTGTAATTGCAACAGATCTTCATTAGGACACATCTCTTTCATAAGAATTGACGATATCCAATGATTTTCAAGCATTGACGGTATCCAATGACGTTATTATGTAGATTAAAAGGAGAAGCAAACGAATGCGTCCATAGATACGAATGTGAACTTTTTGGAGAAAGTCGATATAAATCTACACTAGATTTAAGGGATCAAACTATCATACCATTGTATGTATTCCACCGGGTGATGTTTCAATTTTAGTGATCAGTAAAAGTATCACCAAATCCAATTGCACAAAAACGATATAAAATGCTTGTTCGTTTTCTTATCGAATAAAGTGACAAAATTGGATATGGTCATATCAAAACAGGAATCGAATACCGTCCCATTGGTCCAGTACAGGTCCAGTTTTGCAAAGAACTATTTCACCCTCGCAACAATCACTGAATTTACCCTCCCAGGCACAAATACCACAAGAAACATTGGTGCTGGCCAGGAATTGTTTCTGACGTCCAATAAAAAAGGGTGGAAAGGCAAATATTTCCAGCCACTCGATTTGAATTTTATCGCAAACGACACCCCAACGATAGTTGCGGTACACACTGGATGTTAATTTCCCCTTTCCACACCCGAAGGGCCGAACACACACAAACACCGGCAATACGCGGTGCAACAACGAGGTAGCCCAAATTTGGATAAGGTTTTAAATTTCCGATCCGATTACGGGCCGACCCGACCCGAAAAATGGACCGCCACAACAAACACCGGGAACCAAAGAGTCTCGTCAAACCAAATTCTGTGGCAAACCAAATTATTCTATTCGCTCCAAAACGCTGTGCACTGGGGAGAAGTTATGCTTACCAAAGAACGGGAGGGATGGTGTGTATGAGGTCCTTTGAAATGGCTAAATGAAATTAGCTTCAATTTGTAATTGAATATATTTCCTATTACGATAAACTTTACGTTTACCAGATGATTTCAGCAATGAGGGTGGCTGCGTCACTCGGTTTTGCGCCCACATTCGAGGCTCACTGTACAGTGGGCAAGATTAAGAAACGATTGTGGGAAAAGCATCCCTTAGCATAGAGGGAACTCCTTCCAACAGAAGGGGGTTATTTGCGGACGAAATAAAGGACGAAGGAGAAAGTTATGCTAAATACATATCCCTGCTGCCCGGGAAAGGAAGCGGCGGGTTTGCTATTGCGACATTGAAAGGACGACGATGAAAAAGCCGAAATAGCAATAGTTGCTTAGCTCGTGCAGTGTTGAAAGGCAAGCTAATGAATGTGAAATTAGTTGATTGTTTCATTAGAAGTGGATCTGTACCGTGGTACCGTAGTAAGGTATGAGGACAAGCAGTAAATTGCACCCGTAGGAATTTGATATGCAAGATTTAATTTAATGACAAGGATAGAATATTATCACCCATGGATAATTGGTTGCTACCGTGAATAGTTTTATGAAGATATGGAATTTAAGAAATTAGAATTTGTCTTAAAGGGAACGATTTCCTGACGGAATTCTTTTTCCTTTTTGGATTCTTGATTTAAATACCAAATATGATGTTGACTTTGAAGATAGACGATAGCAAGAAAACAACATTCCATACGCACTATATTCCCTTTGGCTTTAGGCATCTGAAATAGACACTAAGCTCATTAAAATTCTTGCTCCATTCGAAGTTAAAGCTTCTCACTAACCATTTGATGGAATAGGATAGTAGGAAGAATTTGAATAGATCAAGGTAGACTTCACTTGCGCAGTCAACAACACACCGACGATCGACGAATGACTGTGGCTGTACTTTAATGATCTGATCAATCGTACCACAAGTAGGTAAATGCCCAAATAACGCGGAGAAAGCCTGGACGGGAGCATAAAGATCACCGTCCAATGATACGGCCGCCGTTGCGCGACGCGTATACAGTGGCGAACGTTGACAGAATACTTAAATCGATACACTCATCATGATGATCATCATGGCACACAAAAAAAACGGTAGTCGACGGGTTGAGAAAAAGGTAGGGGGATTAACACTCCAAAAACTACCCCGTATCCATTCCAAAAAATGTCCCGAAAAGAAACAGTGAGGTCACAATTGAAATGAAACGAAAATAAAACAAAGAAAGCGTCCCGAAAAACGAAAAAAAATCCCCCCATTGACATCTTGCACGCCGCAAACAAATCGGTTGCATACCGAAAAATAAAACAAAGAGCCCATAAAACACCACAAACACTTCATGCTCGGATAAGAGTGTACCAGATTCCGACCGAATCTCCAGCCCCCCCCCCCGGCAGGAGAAGGGTTTCGTTCGCGCTGGAAGTGAGTTTGGAAAATGCGAACAGAGAGACCAAAAAAAAAACGCCTGAAACAAGCTAAAATAAACCAACACAACATTTAATGTCCGCCTACGCGCGATAGGGAAGCCCAGGGTTTCCGTTTATGGGTTCGCGCCACTTCGATCGTTGGTTCCGCGCGTTGGTGCGTGTAAATGAGAGGGGGAAAAAAAAGGTTAACGCTGGATACTCATTCATAAGCTTAAGTATAACTAGTAACAGTTTGTTGTGCGGGTTTTGGATTTTTAGATATCTTTAACATTGGCTTCCCGTACGACCTGGCACTCCGGACTCCGGAGCTGCTTCGAGCTCGTAAATCAACATCGTAAAATGTTTCGGCTAACCAACAGCTGAACGACAAGTGTTATTATGGATTTAGTTTTTGTTGTCTGATTCGTTCAGTGAAATTAAAGCCTTTGTGTGTACTCACATCTTAACATCTTGTCGTCCACATGTAATACGCGCTTTGGTTGATTATTTTATTGACCAGATACGAACAATGGAAAACATATCTCATTATATTCCAATCAATTTTAAATTGTTTGTCCTTTTATGGCATTTTTTTCATATTTTACATTCGCTTCAACGGAACGCTTCATTTTTAACACATTGTTTTTTGGAGTTAAACGATCATAAAGTGATAAGAACATGAATTTTACATATATATTCGACCGTATGATCTCCAATAAACAATCAAATATACTCCAACTCTTCGAAATTGTTTAAAAATTAACCAAGAACGAAAAACGCTTGAAACGCTTGATAGTTCTGGTGTTAAAAGTGATGGCGTATCTTCAAAATCAAAAATAAAAAAAAGTTTCCGCGGAGATTGGAAAATATTTCCTTATAAAACAAAACATCGAACTAGGAAGAAGGCAATCAAAGAGCAGTTTCAATCAACGCACCATATTTACTGTCCTAAATTTCTTTCTGGTCATTGAAAATTCGAACAGCATTAAAAACAAAAAAATGGTGCCCCAGCAAAAACATTTCAACCACTTCAGCACATCAAACATACGTAAAAATCACTTCCCCTTGCACAGCATTCTTTCGTCCGGCACACATACATCAAAAAGCGCCTTCACCGGGGGCGGTTCCAGCAGCAACCCCAAAAACGGTCCGGCGCGCCGTTTTACTAAAAAGCGTAATGAAAATGTAGCCACTTTTAAGCCGGCAAAAAGTGCACTTGCTTATGCATGTCACATATTGGCAATAAAAAAAACCCAACATTTTTTTTTGTCTGTCTCTGTCTCTCGTTTTTTTGTATTTTTTTCCTCCTATACTTTTTTATTTCCATTTGTTGCTGCTACTCATCCCGGGATTTCTCTATCCATCCAAAGGTGGGTTGCGAGGAGAAGTGCAAACCTCAACCACCCGGAGACGCTTCTTTCGCTTAAATCACGCACTACACCCTCTGGTTGCGTTTGCTGTGAAGGCATTTTACAATTTGGTATTTGAAATTCAAATGATTCGAGAAATAAAGCTAGAAAACGGTTGCCCTTTTTGGAGGGCACGGTGTGATGGTGCTGCCTGCGTACCAGTATCTCTGATGAGAACTCACCGACAGGTGGTGGCGGTAGACAGGAGTGGCTTCCACTACCCTACCGATTAGTGACATTTGGTCCTTAAATGGAGTTTTGACACAGGTACCTGGTCCCATTTCAGTTCGAACGCGAGAAGTACAATTCCTGGTAGGAGTCCCAAACACGTTGCAGCAAAGTTCTGTGCAAATGTGTCCACGATCGGGAGCACAAGTCAAGCTAATGTTGTCTATTGTGAAAAAAACAGACACACGCAGATGACCGGCCAATTTTATTGGGACATCCTTTCTTCTGGACAAACCTGCAGACCTGCGGCCATCGTACGTTACATTCGTACTCTACTGAAGGAAGGATCGATTTATTTACAAACACGTTCACCCAATTTCGCTCACCAATTGATGAAATAATTGATGTTCCGGTTTGTCCAGTGCTTCCGGTTCGTACATTATTTTTGGTGGATGAACAAATTCCTTGCAGCTTTACAGCTCTGTTACTTTTCATATCGAACTAATATATCAAACATATTCTTCAACTTGTATTTACAGATTTAAATTTTACAATTCTAAAAAATATCATCTTTCTACTTTTCTATTTCCACTTTTTTGACAAACTCTGTATATTTCCGAGTGTATCCAGAGATGACACTGTGAAGCAGTACCGTACAGGTTTTTACATGCCCTTCCACAGTTAGACCACAAAATGGAGAATATGTAGTGGAACTGATTTTTTTTTAACCGTGAGGGTTAAGAAGACGGGTGCGCCACGTTAGGACCTTACCGCGGCGCGTCCAAAATCAGGATCGTGAAGCGTTACTTGACGTTACCTTCAACGGTAGGAATTAGTATTCCGACTCGGTACGAGCTTTCGGGTGCCCATTTGGATGAATCATGGTTATTCATGAGTTTCCGAGCATTGATGGTTTTGGATGGTATACACACACACACACAGAGCGTCGCGTAATTTCCCTACCAAAGAAATTGGGGGGACTTCCAGAAAGGAGGACACACTGAGTGTACATGAGCGGGAGCAGTCGAGTAACCATCGAGCAACATATTGAAGTGAAGTTCATACACCGCCGTACCAAACACGGATCCAATGCCCGGGTCCACACAGTGCCGCTAAATGTGCGACCGGCATTACCCACCACATCCGCCCTCGTCAATGGCACAGCAAGCGCACCAGCACACCAGCAAACGTCAATAAAAATGCGTCGATGATTAGTCACGACTGTTAATTTTCATAGCAATCCCCGAAACCGAAACCGAATCCTCCGCTAGTACTGTTTGCGGGGCGTGGGATATTCGTCTGTATGGGATGATTTGATTTTTTGTTGTTGCTGTTGTTGGTCCAAACCATACGCGGTGTAGTGTCATTAAAAACCAGTACTTTCCCATGTTTCGATTTTCGTTTGGAACCCGTCCCCGAAAACTGTGTGGACATAAAGGAAAGAATTTTAGTCTAAAAATAATTCGTGAGTAATAAAAAGAAGAACTCCAAAACATATCCATATTACTTCGTACACACTCCTTACTTTTTTCCACTAATGTCCCAAACTTGGGAAAGGATTTTCTCCCAATGTCTAAGCGAAGTAACTTTCATATTTCTCGCACTAAAATGTCAACTAACTACTCCGCCCAAAACCTAACCCGTGTTGTGTGTACCTACCGATTTGAGAAGTGAGAAGGTAATAAAAATTTCAAATCCACTCACATGTGTCTATCCGACCTAACACATAAATGTAGGGGACACACATTTGCCGGAGGAGCAGGTCGTCAGCAATAGTGCTCAGATAAACGAGGTTTATTGCTAGCTGTAACAGCGCAGTTGATTGCGGTCGATAATTTGATTTGCATGTTATTGTTGTGGCTCATCAAATTTAGAATTCACCTGACACTGTTTCCCCTTTCCAACTTGCCATTTCATGCAAACCTGCGTCCAGTTCTACTTCATCGCACAATTTCTGAACGCATATCCAAGAGTACCGTAGGTGATGTATGTACATAGGTGTAATGCAATTTTGATATCGCGATTGCGCCCGCAACCACTAATGGTTAGGTTGGGGCCATATGTCACCTGACTGTATTTTTTATGAAAATTTCAAAAACCCTTTTCCCTGTAGGGACTTTAGTGAAAAACTAAATCGCCAATTGCAAGAAAAAAAGCGATACAAAACGGCAGCTTCACTCTCCTGTGGAGGGGAATTTATAATCTTTTTTTTTTTTCGCTCCACAATCCTTCTCAATGCCGACTATCGGCCGCTGGGGGATGTTTTGTTTGACGAAAGATCGGTACCAGGAGGTTTTTGCGGAAGGGGCATGTTAAATACACCAGAGCATACGCGTCGCAACAGCAGCCTATGTATGTCCTGCCTAATTTGCATATAATAATTATTCCAAATTGAAATATTTACATAGAAATCCAATAATTGAATATCCCACTCATTTACATATTCAACTCCTCGGTGCACGCAGTATAGATGTGTTGTGTGTGTGCGGCGCGCGTCTATGTGTTATTAAACACATACAAAACAACGAAACCACACAGCCACAATGTAGCGTAACTGCATCGTACAGTATCGCTGTTCAGCGGAACTGCACCCCGAATAAATAGACATTTGCATTCACTGCAGGTAACGGTGGTTTTGCAAATACTTCCCACCCCGTTAAACATTATCCTTTTCACGCAGTGCCATTTCATATCCTTGCCGGAAGTAACACATACAATATCACATACATATCGTTGAAATGTGTGTGCTCTTGTTGCTCTGTTTGTTATTAGTACACGATCATCCCCGTTTTTGCGGGGAAACATTAATCAGTCCCAAATTTTCCACTTCATTTATTTTTACTAACCCTAAAAACTTTGCAAAATATGTTTATCTTCTCTTCTGTGTATTATTTTAACGGTATCTGGTCCAACCGACTCTAGCAAGGACTTTGTGGGGAAACTTATTATTAATCTTTCCCTTTCTTCTTGAAAAGGGAAAAAGAGCAATGATAATGGCGACGTTCAGACGATCATCAAGTGAGAGTGATCGTTGAAGTCACCCGATTTGCGTACCTCATTATTATTATTAAAGGTTTATTGTTGCTTTT
Source organism: Anopheles funestus (assembly GCF_943734845.2). Taxonomy (NCBI): domain Eukaryota; kingdom Metazoa; phylum Arthropoda; class Insecta; order Diptera; family Culicidae; genus Anopheles; species Anopheles funestus. The sequence continues at coordinate 81,886,931 of NC_064598.1, read as the reverse complement.
GCACCATCGGCATTACTTTCCAATGAGTGTACAGTGTGTTGCAAAAATTAGTTCGAGATGTAAAAAAAATTAAAAAATGCAAAATTTTATTTATTTAAGTTTCCATGAAAGTTTTAAGTTTTCAAAAATGAAATACATTCCAGAATAAACAAATCTATTTCGAAGAGAAGTTAAAAAAAGAATCTTCCAATATTTCACTGCACTTCACTGTGCGGCCGATATACAGCAGTAGTATGGCAGCGATAAGGAAGCGAACCCATAAAACTAATTGCGGACAAGTGGTGTGCAAGCATACGTTTACATGCACCACAAATACGGGGTGTCGTTCCCGTTACGTGACATCAATCTTGTGCCGGACAACGGTTGAGCTCGTGTACACCGTCACTCGTTTCCACGGGATCCCCCTGCCCCCTGGTTGTGTCCAATCCCACTCGCCACATATGTACATATTGGAGCCAATGGTTTTACATACAATAGTAATCAACATAATCATCCCTTATTATTTTAGGCACTTGCATAACAATCCATCGGGAGCTGCTGCTGCTGCTACTGCATAAATACCGTTCCATTTCCCGGGGTGTGTATGGTCTGGCGCCGGCGAATTGCGAACGGCGGTATTGGTGTTGTATGTCGCACGCGCACGGCAAAACCTTGCCGCGTCCTGACAGCCAACCCACCACGCAAAGTGCAGCAACCTGCAGCGATGACGTACACTCATTGCCTTTCCCAAAATTGGTCACCATTTTACATCCCAATAATGACATGATGTTTCAATTCTCGGCCAGTGTTTGATGAGAGGTTGAAAGTGCTCTAAAAGGGAGGGGTAGTTCCGGGAGTTAGTTTTCCAAAATGCATCCACATACAGTACATGCTTGCAACAATCCACATTAGGTATCACATGGGAGGAACGCTATTTTGCTATTTTCCCAAAAAAAAGGACATTAAATGCGAATTCTCGCCACCCTTCCTCATCCTTCTCTCATTACGTCCAAAAAACCCAATGGCACCCGAAAAAGCACGCCCAGTTTCTGTGCCCGGAATCACTTGCATTAAAATTACAATAACTTGTGATTGGGTAAATTAAATTCTCGTCTTCATCAGCGTACGGCAACCGTACGTGGATGTTTTTGGGGGCCCTGTAGCAAATTGGTTTCCTGTGCGTTTCGATGTTGCATTTTCGCACAGTTGTGTTCGCGCTTTCCATCGCAAAAGGTTTAATTTTTGGGGGAGGCCATAAATTTCGTTGCATTGTTTGCGCATTGCACATCATGGCAGGCGTGTGGACGTGCGTGGATGGGAACTGTGGAACTGTTGTTCCTTATTCCGCTCGCTTGATAGTGGTACATGCGTCGAACTCCCATAAAGCACACACTCACCTATATGCATTTGCATTCGCATGCCTGCGTGCAATCGTTGCACCGTATTGTGCAGCCGAATGACGTTGGCCGGCCACCGGCTGCAATTCATGCCGCCCTGGATGCATTGTTGTGTGTCATTCGAATCGCCGCCATTTATGAAAGGGAAGTTAGGAGGGATGTTGTTTCGTGGGAGAAGAAGGGATTGCACAAACACACGTGCGTGCAGTCGTTTCCGCTGAAAGCCGAACTTCAAGTTTGGACAAAAGTTACGATTGCTGCTGCTCTTTTCCATCTTTTTCAGTGGGTGCCGCCATTCGGTGGAAGTTCACAGACAGGTACCGAGATTTTTGGTTAATATCAATCCAATGTATGTATCATTTTGGAGATAAATAATTAAACTTCAACAGCTTAAAAAACATTAAAAATATATGCTTGCTTCCCATGGACTCCCACGAATGTCCCAAAGATTGCTAAAGTATACGAACGAAACCATCGTGATTACATTGCACAAGGTCACACATATTGCAAGCCAGAAGGCGAAACTGCATGAATGCACCAAGATTTGACGTACATAAACACGGATGACTGGCACAGCGGGAACATGCATCGAAAACTCACCGGCGATTAGTCGCTTCGTGCCGAGCGCTATAAACTATCCTCGAATCGTACGGAACCATCCACTTAGCGTTTCTCAATAAAAAAAACAGCTCCCTTGGTCAACGGGTACCAGAAAAAAACAACACCAAAAAGCGAAATACTGAAAAAAAACAATGCACACGATGATGTTCGGCTCTTGCTGTGTGAGCAAGGTTTTTGGGTGGATCATCTGTACCGATCGACATGCATTCCGCTACCAGTAACAAACGGCTCCCCACTCTTATCGACGGAACAAGCATTCCGTGGTGTGCAAATTTCAAAAGGCAAAGGGAAAACAACATACTAACATGTAGTCACCGAGGCGAATGGTGACTCAATTCGATAACGCCACAAATCCCAACCGCATATGAGTTGTCTTTTTGAAACGTTGTGTTTTATTATTATTAACACAAAAATTTATAAGAAAAACAAAACATTAGAACTTTACAAGCAATGTAAAGGGAAGGGATGTATGTAAAAGTAGCGTTTGGCGCCATTCGTTTAATTCGCATTTCGCTTTCCAACTTCAATTCTCGATTGGAATGTGATACGTTGTTAATCGATTCGTCGAAGTAATCTGACTACACGGCAGGCTCCTGTACTGTGGCGTCTGGCGCATATTCAGTGTTGTTGAAGAATGCTACTGTAAAGGATTGGTTCATATTGGAGAAGGCGTTGAATGTAAATTATTCAAATTATGTTAAAATTTATGCTTCGAGTGCGGACCAGCAAAATTGGTGAAGAGTGAAGCCGTACACAATATTCCGCATTTTTGTGCAAATGTGTAAAATGAGACGAAGTGATTGTGAATTGAATCGCATCAAGAATATGTGGACAAACATTTGAGCTTGATGAATCGGCAGTAATTTAATTTATTGTTAATATTTGTTCTTATTATATAATTGACTGTGAGGAAATGAAGCCAACTATAACCAACGTCTAAACTAGCTATGGTTAAAAAAGATCATAACTTGAAGGAAGATATGTTCTTGAAGCTTCTTGGTATTCTTGAAGGTCTTAGGAACACCTGGCAATTTTTTAATCGCAACCAATAAGAAGATATAACGAAGTTATATCCCAAAACCCCATTCTAATGGATAAAACTGTTGACAAAGTTCAAATAAGTACTCGAAAGAATAACAAGTTTTGCTTATTAGTATTGTCTTATAATTCCCAACAGCTATTCTTCATACAATTCGGTAGTACTGGACGAGAGGTTTTCTAGACATAAAATAGTAGCATATTCCAATATTTGTTTCACATACTTTGAAAAGTGTATACTTTCTTAAGAAAACCATTTTCAATTCTATATTTGAAGTTATTTTCCTTCCACAAATTTTAGAGATACACTTTTGTGAGAGAAAACCAAATTTGTGAAAACAAGTTTCTTTTTTAAAAACAACCTATCAGAATAAGAAAAGATAGTATTCAAAATAATACAATAAATCACCTTAGAAAAACATGAAATGGAAACAAAAGAACTCCAAAGGTAAGTATCGTTTGTCATCTTCAGTAAAGCTAAATGAGATATTGTACTGAAAAACATCAACGTGTTTAAAACTTGTCTTTCACCTCTATCCCAAAAACCCAAACACCAAAGAATGTCGTACAATTCCCACGATAATGAGCAGGATTAATTATTTGACTACATACGCATAAGCGAGCTTCCTCGCTCGCCGTGGTGCTGCCGAATTGCGGTACTGTGAATATTTATCCTTTCAATTTAAAATCAAGCTATAATAAGGAACATTTCCTACCCTTTGCATTTGCTCGGTAAACGAAGTTTCATTTCCCTTTCCGGAACGAAATCATCACCATACATCAAGAAAATTCTCACACTTCCTCTGCATCGCGTTATTGTCTTCGTCGACGAAGGAAGAACACCGAAGACGTACGCTAAAGCGTCGTGCACTATTTCTCCGTCCGTGAACATTTTGAATATTAAATGGCTTCATTTGCGAACCTCTCGCCAAATTTGGCTCATATGCATACATAATTACTCTTCATTGCTTCCCCTTCCAGTGGGGGGGACAGAGGTTCGAAGAACCGGCTAAAACCAGGATGCCTTCTGTCAGAGACGGAACGGCACAACATCCACCCTACTATCACTGAAACACACTGAACACACCGACACCATACATACATACGGCTACATTTACTGGCGATGGCATTTTATGCTGCGCAAATGAACCAACAAATTTCCTCACAGCTGCCACTAAATACATCCTCCTACCTTATGCACCCTTTTTCTCTTATCCACACATGTAACAAGATATCATTTTCTCTAAGCACCGCACACAGGACACGACCAAGAACAGCTCGAAAAATGGGTTTGAGTAGTTTCATTAAGCAATGGAATAAATTCTTACAAGAACAATCGTGTTCAGGTCTTCATCCCAAGAAGACCAAATACACCTTTTTGGGGGCAATAATAATTATTGATTCAGTTAGTAAAATAAATAATACCCTCTAGCGTGATCTTGCACCGCTATCTCTCTATAAGAGTTTCGCACTACTTCCAGTTACGTCTAGCTCTCAAGTTCTCGAACTGGTGACAAAATTATGGAATGTAACCTACCCGAAGGTATAAAGAATGTGCACACTAAAAGCTGGTTATAAAATTAGCCACCTCGGGACAGGCCCCCGAGATGATAAGCTTACGGCAGAGAGACAAAAGCAGCTGCTGCAAGTGACGTTTATTTATTCAATGTTCATTTTTAACACTGCCAGTTGCTGGAAACGAAACGATAATATACCTCCGGGTGGTATCGCTTACGGACACGGAACTAAGTACAGTCACATGGGTCACTAAAATGGCAGTTAATCGACTGGCAAAGCAATCGTTAGTTCTGCTTCAACGTGTGTCTAACGGACGAGAGACGGTGTGTTTGGCAACATTGTTGCTAAGATAATTTTATCTTACCCGTACCGAAACCGAGACCGTTCTGTTAGGCTTCACTACATCGTGAACTATTCACCTGCAGACACAAACTAGCAATGGAAGTTATTTTTGGGATTCAATGGGATCGCTTTGTCCGAAAATTATGTCGCCAATCAACGAACGCCTTTCCGTAAACGGTAAAATAGAACTTTTTCCATCACATTATTTATTCAACTATTACCATTTGGTACGTATTTTTGGGGTGTATTATTATTAGAAACAACACAAGAAAAGTACTGAGAATAGATAAGTATTTATATAAATATACATACAGGTAAGACATATGATTCCGTAGAAGACGCATAAGGTTATTTTAAGACTGCATCCATCAACTTCTAAGTTTCAGGAAAGTTATGTCTATATATAAACTACACTGCACACTACAGCAAACCAGGATAATAAATCATAAAGAAAAAAACATACCACATTGTTGCTCCGTGTTTTTGTTTTAATTCAAGCCTTGGGATAAATGTGCCTAAACGTACCTGTAAACGAAAAAAAGGAAACAAATATTTGTGAGTTATTAAGCAATGCGAATTGATATGGTAATGGAAATTAAACAAGAATTCTGTTTTGTTTTCTTCAAAATCTTATAAAGAAACAATTGCCAGCTATCACATCTTCAGCATTTTAAGTTCCTTAAGTAAGCATCGGGGAGTAAGCTCTCATTCCAATATGTACGACCAGCCATCACAGCTTCAGGACGTAAACTTCCTTTGTGAGCACCGAGAACTCGCTTTCCTTTTGCGGGATAAAGTACCATGCATAAGGAAACAGGCTTTCCTCCCACACGGGACACGCAAGCTGCTAAAGAAGCATACTCCGCAAGGAATGTTACGCTTCCGCGTGTAATAATTGACCACTTGTTGTAAGCAAACGTTTGACTATGCTCCCTCAATGAACGAGGCGCAATGGATGGAGTTCTTCCCCACCCATGGCATACATGTAAACGGTTTTCGAAGAAACAACCACACCCTACCGATGTCCAAAAACAGCTCAGGTGGGTGCGTATACGAAGGACCTTTTGACATGAGCAGTTTCCACGCGAAAATGGAATACTAGGCCTTACGGGCATGCTGTTGTTTCGGGAGTTCTTGGTACGCGCCTACCGCAGCTACATCTACTGGTAGCTTAAATGAACGACCAGCAACGAAACCCTCAATCCTTGACACAACCTCGGTATGGGCAGTGTGTTTGTGTGGTGCCTGACTAGCGTCAATTGATATGCAAATGCTTAGTTCCGTAATTTATGTACTCACAAGCCAGCCGGTCAGTCGACAGTTTTAGGACTGGCAACAGCCATCGCGGGGAGAAACAGAGGTAAACGGAGAACCTGGACGTTTGTTGGAAAGATCGAATCAGTTCAGCCGGTTGCCGAGCTGGCCTATCGTGCAACAGGGAACCGCATCCAGAGGAGAAACTCCGAAAAAGGATTTAAATGCATGCATTTCGTTTGAAGTCGTCACCCTCGTTGCCTTAGAGTTGTTTTGTTTTCCTACCGTCTATTGAAATGTTTCGTATGAAAAAAGCAGTTAAATGTGTCTGTGTGTTTTAAAATTCTCTTCTCCAACATGTGAGCGTGTCATTCCGTGTGTGACTGCGCATTAATGAGGATAGGCACTGGGCATAGGATTGCAGCAGGCGTATTATGCGGTGCAAGATGGGATATCTATTCAAAGAGCAGGCAGCTACAGTTGTGCACACCCGAACAGATGGGAATCACTGATTTATCAGCGTTCGATCGACGCTTACATGCCAGCATAAAATGCGATCAGATACGCTAGTGACAGTAGCAATGGTTTGCATCAGTAGAGAACTTGAGTCACACATTTCAGAAATCAATTGCCTGCAGAATTATGATCAAATTAACAATAGGACTTCTAAATTTGAATGGTAAGATCCTTTACAATGATATTCATTTTTGAAGTTTAAACGATTATATCCTTATTAATGAATAGTATGAACTTCATTTAAGTACATAGAACTCTAACATTAAAACATAATTCTCGAAATCATTACTAGAACTACCGGATTATACATTTTGACTAGAACGCTTCGTTTTCATCACATTCATTTTTGGATTAAAAGACAAATGAAAAAAGCAATGCATAACTTTTACATACCTAACCTATATTTCAAACTTCATAAAATGTTAGGTTGGACATAGACGAAGCGAGATTTACGCGGATCGAGTAATACGCGGGTGTCAATTTTGGTATAACGTCGGTCAAACAGGCGAGTAAACCGCGCCTCGTGTATGGACCAAACCGCGTACGTAGTGCCAATAGCTTAAGAAAATCTATTTACTGCAGCTATAAACCTACTCTTTTTGTTGTAGTTTTTAGTCCTTGTAGCGAAATCTTTATGTTTTGGTTCTTCTTAACCAGAAAATCATCAACAAAATTGTAAACAACTCTTTATGTCATCGATCTCGCTACCGAGTAAACGCAGAGTTGCTGCACTTCAACAACTCTGCGGAAACGCGGGCGCGATAGCAGGCGCGGCAAATTTGACACCTGAACTGGGTTAAATCTGGTATAAACTAGCCGCGTATTACTCGATCCGCGTAAATCTCGCTTCGTCTATTTCCAACCTTATAAACCTTAGCGAAATTGTTTGTATAGTAAACAACAACAAAAAAGGCTTAAAATTCTTGACAGTTCTAGTGTGAAGGAACCATTAATAAAACACCAGAAAAAAATTCACGGTCTAGAACTTATCATTTCACTAATGATACCAATATCATAATATTACAATAGGAAAAAAAATACGACAACAAGCATTTAACCTTAAATATAATTAGATAGCTTTAAATATAAACATTTCAACGTTTACATCTTCGCAGTTGCGATTTTCCCGTCGGATAGGCAGGTTTAAAATGATAACGTCTGATATATAGGGTGGCTTAAGGGTAACAAATGCGGGGGGGAGTGGGAATAAGGGTTGAAACCACCGGGATAAACAAGCTCCCCCACTTACACACATACACAGACGCACACGCAATCACATTGCGAAGTTTTTGGCGCGTAAATCGCGGAGCAAAATGCAAAAATGTTTTGCGCGCCTGTGTTGAGCGCGAACCGGTAGGCGGGGCTAAATGCAACATGGGAGTACAAAATTTTCTTTCTCTCCCTCTCCAATTTTGTTGTTGTTGTTGTTGTTTGGCGCACAATGGGCACGCCCCGTTCCAACGATCGAGAATAAATTGTGGATTTTATTTTGGTTTACAGTAATTGTAGAATCTTTATTTGCACGCCTAGGGAAGGCGATGATTGTTATCGGGTATTATCATGATTTATGGTGAAATTATTTTATTCAAAAGTGCTTAATATATAAGACTGGTAAGTTTCCAATTTGAATACAAATTATATCACTACTTCCTTTATTAAGTATTATTTAACTGATTTAGTTTTCAAGACTTTAATTGATTGCTCCTCTTTACCTAGTAATTTTTTCCCTGACAGGAGAACAATTTTGACAGAAACGATGTCATCTAAGTAAAAATAATGTAGGTAAATAAAGTCCTTTTGCAATACTAAAATACATAACATTCAGAATCTTCCAACGTTCTGTCTTCGCGTCAATATTTCGTTCGTGAAGCGGCAAAAAAATGAAACCTCACGCAATGGATAAATGAAATAATGTGTCTACCTTTCCATCCACTGTACTCAACCCAATTATGATTATCGTCCCTCTATTTCCACGCGGTACACCCTTTAAAGACAACCAAACCGACCAGCGAGTTAGCAAAATGGTCATGGAAATGTCTTTTCAATGTCGAACGAATAAAACAATTCTTGATCAAGCCCGGAACAAGCCGAGATTAAGCGGAATGGCCACAATAAAGCAGAGGTCAACTGTTAAAAGCATGACTGACCCCGAAACCACGACGGACAGGGCAATTGTTCTGGTGGTGCCGGTCCACCGACAGTTGCACCATGTCGTGAAATTGTCATTTCGTAAATTAAATTTTGATATATTGCAAAAATTATTAAAATTGCACAAAACCCCGAAAGGAGTATAGCGGGAATGCGCTTCACATTTATCTTCCCACAGTCTGGCAGCGACGCGTGGAGATGCGAATCGTGAAGGGCACGTTAACTTTATGCTGTTTCTTTTTTGTATTTTTATTAAAAAAAAGGATTCACCAAGGTTAGTATCGTTTCTTCTGTAGTCATCTTCAATCCCTTGATTCTTGCAGGGGTTTTTTTCGACGCACACACACCCGGAACCAAACAAAATGAATCAATTGAAGGGTTTGCTTCGATATCAATAAGAGATGAATGGTTGTAAGGAAAGGTGTAAGAGCATAAAACGATCGCCCTTTTCTCGAGTTTGATCGGCATCACTGCAGGAAGATGCGCAAGAACAAAAGCACACAAAAAAAACTATTGCACGCGTGCAATCTTTCCACTAACTGGTGCGTCACACCAGTTCTTGATTCATTCCCTACCTTCTGCTTTTTCGTCAAGACATATGCATGCCAAGCGGCTTCAAAGAATCACGATCTTGGCGAGAGTAAGTTTTCCTCTACCTCAGTTGGGGGTTTTTGGTTGATAGTGAAATCACTCGCGCATGTTTCACCAGGCCCATTCTTTGTAATCCTTTGCCCGCAGTTTACTGCATTCCACCCGATCGCAACCCCTACCGGGTATGGTGGAAGCAGTTGCACCGGCCCGTTTTCATGCAAATCCCTAATTTGGGAGACACCGTACGGCAGTACTGAATGTAAGAGTTTAAGCGACTTACCGCGAGAGTGAGAAAGATTAAGCCAAATGGAAGCCGTAGGAAGAAAAGCGGGATTGAAGGAAACGGAAAGATAACATAACATTAAATTTAATTTATTACAGCTTTAAGAACCCGACGAGAGACGAGCGCGAACACAGCAGGACAATGCGAAAACTTGGCCGCTTTTAGCCAACGTTCACGGCGGCCATGATGAAGATGCAACACACACACACGCGCGGCCTGTCCACTCCATAAATAACGCTAGAACGCGATAAACTTGCCCTTTTTTTCACTCGACACGATCGTACGCACCCGGGGGGATGATCTATTAATGCATTAAATGCTGAATGATGAATGCAACCGTGGCGAAAATAAATAAATTATTCACTCCCCAACTTTCTCGGGTTTTCGGTTTTTGAGAAACACAGTGTTCGGTGTGAAAGGATCGATTAGATTTCTTGCTTTCACCATGAAAGCACGGTGTAGAAAAGATTCCTTGAGGACAAGGCCTCCACGACGTCCACGGGGAAAAAAACCGGAACCGATGGAGGATGGGTGAGGAAATATAAACATTCGAACCATTCTGACTCAAAAGTCAACATAAAGGAGTTTCTCGAGGAGTTCGAGGCGTAACGAACCCTCGCCGACAGGGAGTTCAATTATCGGGCGAGAAAGTAGAAGATATAAATAATAACAATTTCCCGGCGCTCGAACTTGGAAGTGGACCGGTTGAACCTAGCTGAAGGAACGCAGCTGGTGTATGCGTAAATCAATCCTTGTGTGCCTCTTTGGTTCTAACCATTTTAAAGGAAGAAAGACGAGTCAGCTCCGGGGGTGTAAAAGAAACAGGCGTAACTGCAACTGCAACTGCACCACCTAATAACCCGGGCTGGAGTTCGCGATCAGTAATCGATACTTTGACGCGTATTGGCAGTTTTTGGTTGAATGTTTGCATTTGTGTATCCCCTTTCGCATGTCCCCATCCACTGGGCCTAGGTTCACAAAGCGTCCACTTTTCCGCTAACGATGAGCCATATTTAAGACCTCGTCGTCCTTTTTTTTTGCTTGCCGTCACCACTCACTTAGCTTCTACACCCCTTTCCGGGTCCGAGCATCCAGAAGCACCGGGAGTACATAAAATTTTATTGCTATCATAATATTTTTGTAAATATGACCCAAGGAAGGATGGGCCCACAGAGACGGTGAAACTGACGAAGGGTTTACTACTTCCAACTCTCTCTCGCTCTGTCTTTGTTGACTTGCGGACGTTGGTGTCCAGTGGCAAAAGGTGAAGTGCAGTGTGCCGTGAATACAGCAATCGGCGGCGGAGATTCCTTTTTCGAAGGCGCGCACAATTTATGACGTTGCGGAAAGTGTAAATTGCGAAAAGATTTGTTCGGTGCCTGTGTGTTTATTTTTTGTTTTGTTCCTTCACATTGCTTCATGCGCTTCTCTGCCAGCTGCTGTCCTGCTGTTTATTGCAAAAGCTTTGTCTGTACAAACTCCAGACGCAGCGCTTCGCTTCTCGCTTGCTGTGACCTGCGCGGTTCTAACCGGACCAAATGTACCAAAGCACCCGGAGTTCCTCCCTTTTGGACGGGTCGTACCGAAGCAAACCTTTCCTTAAGCGAGACATTGCAAACGCTACCCAGCAAGTAAATTAATACTTGTTCAATGCGCTTAGGGAGTTGCTGTGTCTTTTGGAATATTTTTATGAAGTGTAGGTTATGTTTTTGCATCGATTTTTCCTACCCCCTCTCTTCGCTATTTTGTCCAGCAATTCGCGAACATTGATGACTTAAAAAAGCAGCATAAGTTTGAGAGAAACAGCAACAACAAAAAAAAACCACGCACAAGAAACCAAATCAGAAAAGGCACAAAACGGAGTCTTTTTGCACATTTTATCGTACAAATTTTATCTGCCACCGCAGAGTCCGCAACATGACACTCGACTTCGGGTTTTTTTTCGCCTTGCCTGATTCCACGCGGGGTGTTGTTTTAGAAGAAGCTAACGGTGGTGCGAGCAACGTTTTTATGTTAATATAGGATAATAAATTCCGGTAGCCAGTAGTATTCTTTACCACCACCGAACAACAACGCTACGGAATGCAGAGATTGTGTTTTTTTCTCTTCTGTAGATGTATTCTTAATGCTTAGTTTTATTTGCACTTTTCCCCACACCGAGGGTTTATGCTGTTATGCAGCAAAATGCTTGCGTTTTATGTTAGATTTCTGAGAGCCTCATTCATTCCTGGGGATGGATATCGATGGGCAAGATAATAGAAACATTTTATATGTGACACCTTGTATGTGAGATATATTGCATGAATCGTAATCGATGATTGTAAAGCTTCATAAACTCTTAAGAATATCATGTTATCGTTTACACATCATTAAAAATAAGAAGAAATATATGCTTCTTGATGTATGGTTTTTAAAGAGGTGTTGAAACACGACCTCCTATATGTTCGTTAATTAATATCCGAATTAAATTACATACAAAACATACAAAAGTTCTTGGACCAGTGGTTTGCGGTGGAGGAACCAGAAAAAAAGCTTGAAGATATTAAAAAGGACGAAAAAGATTGCTTTTTTAGAAAAAAAAGCTGAATCTCCAGGTAGTTCTTGTAAGACTTTCTGGAAATATCTTCAAAAATTATAAGTAACTGCAACTGTTGTAAGTTATAAATTGTTTGTGGCGTCATTAATGCCTTAATGTTTAGAGGTTAAGTGTAGTGGGTTTTCAAACAAGCTGGCAGGGCAAAATAGCTTACAAATTGAAGGTTTTTCTTCTGCTCTCAGAACCCAACATTCGATAGATGTTTAGCTCCTCGAAGTATTCACAATCTGATCCAAATTGATTGTTAATCGAGATTTATGGGAAGGGTATTAAACATAGTTTCATCTCGTAATTTCAAATTGGAAGTTTTTCAAGGAATTTCTCTTGTACAGCCATTTTACATTCAGAAAACCAAAGATTGAAGGAAAAGCAAAATTAATTCATCAAGATGATACAATTGTTACAATTCACTGATGTCAATTTTACTGTTCGACTTAAAATTTAAATTAGTTTTAATTTAAATTTTAATTTTTAAGCAAATATTTCATCCAAAAATGGAAAAACCATTATTTTTGAGGCATTGTCGAACAATTACTGAACACTTTGAACTTGTTCCAGAACATTTAGATGTTTTATTAATTATAAGGCTTTGGGTTAGTCTACTCTAGACTCCACAGAATTAAGCAGCTGTCATGCTACTCGGCTACTTTAGGAAGAGATTACACCCATAAATACGATAAGACATACATTGACTCTCAATACATTTGTTCGAGTATCCCGATTAGCTGCAGAATATATTTATTTTAAATCTTTTAAATATTTCTTCTGGACACACTTTTGTCCAAAAATTTACCTTCTTCGTTTGGTGATACCGCCGAGCGAGGGCGCCAGTTCCGTTAGCTGCGGGTCGGTTTGCATGGGCGATACGCCTGCCGCGACGGCTGCCGCTGCCGCCGCCGCTGCAGCCGCGACCGCCTGATGGTTGTGGGTGACCGCGGCCACACCGGCAGCCGCACTGGCGGCACTCGGTAAGGGCGGAGGCGGCGGCGGTGGCATATGGTGTGGCGAGGCGTAATGGTGGCCGAGCAGCGTCGAGGGGCCAGGTACATTGTTGAACGAGGTGATGGTTGAAGGCGGCGTCGGTGAACCACCGTGGTGGTAGGCCGGGTACGGATGGTGATGGTGCGGTCCGGCCAGGTACGCGTTGCCCGGTGTCGCGTAATGTGGCGGACCTTGCGATCCACCCTGCGCGTACGCGTACATCGTGCTTACGTCATATGGTTCCAGTTTGCAAAACGTTTTGGGTCTAGGTTACGTCCTCAAAGTTCGACCGACCCTCCGTGTGTGTTGTTGTTCGCGTGGGTGTTTTTTTTCTTCTATTTCAATCTACAAACGGTAGTTAAAATTATCCGGATGAAGATGACGAGTGGGAAGGTAAAAAAACGGGAACCGAAAGAACAGTTTCCGCTTTGTGATATAAATCCCAACCCCAACTATCGCTCTCTCTTTATTTCTCTCGATCACACATGTAAGGGTTTATCACGCCGCAAGCTGCAATTTGGTTCTACAGCATCGGGAAACTAGATGCACTTCCGGCCACCATCCGGAGGTCTCTGTGCGCATGCATGTGAAGCTTTATGTAAATGCACAATAATCTCGGACCCCTTTCTGCCACTGCCCTTTCTTTCTCTTTCTCTCTCGCTTACACAGCTCCAATCCGATACATCCGCCGATAATTGATCTGCTTAACCTCCTGTGTTTCGACGCGCGCGCGCACACGCTCGTTAGTGCACAGTGCCGGTGCTTATTTTTTTCATTAATCTTTCATCTTCACATCCACATGTTGCTATCCATCCGAAAAATAGGGCTACAATTTAGCACTGCTTAACATATAACACCCCTTCCTGGGCACACACAATTCCGCACCTCGCCACCACGCACGAGGATGCAATTTGCAGCGACTGCATTCAGTGGCACACGGTAGAGGGGAGGTGAGGTTTTTGGAGGTGGACGAAAAGGAAGGGTAGATTGAAACCCAGAAATAGAGGGTTGCGGGTGGGGAGAAAAAAAACATACAACTGCACCTCTAACGCACTCGGTACATTTTCATCCGTCACTGTGTGAAAGCCGATACGACGTACATCATTTCATTTTTTTCCTTTTATTATTTCATACACTTCATTTACTCAACAAACAAACCAAAACAAACAACACTGTCACACGCACCGAATTTGACTCTCTTTATTATTACTCTTTTTTTTAGCACCCTCACTTCCGCGATGCACTCCAAAATGCACTAAAGGGTTGCACACTGCAGTGACGACAAACAATCGGCACACATTTGTTGGCCGACGGGAATTTTCCAATATTGCCAGCGATATATGCTTTGAGGATTTGCCACTTTGCCACACTGTAGGTATATTCTCTTTTTCTTCTTTTGTTGAATTCCACTTTTCACACTCGTTTACACACTTTTTTCCACTCCACCATCCCGGTCGGTACTATTATATTATACTATTATTAAACGAACTGTGCGTCAATCTGAATTGGATTAAAACAATAAATGAGCACATTTGGTGGGGGAGTGCAAATTGATACGATTAAAATGAAAACAGTTGCTGCTGCCACTTTTCACACTTGATCATTGCACCGCGGCGGGGGGGTTTTTTTTTGTTGCAAACTATGAAGCAAGGGAAATGCTGCAAAAATCACACCAAACATTTCATACTGTTGCCTCATTACACTAGTGCGAGATCGCTTCACGCTTCCTGTCATTTATCGTTTGGTTTATCCGCGCCTTCGAAAAACAGTACACAACGTCCATAAATGCATAAAGCTCGTGGATACGGGGGAAGGTGGAGACGACGAGACGGTATGGTGAAAATGTGCCAACCCCTTCAACACTGGCTACATGCTCCGTACGATATGTTGACCTTTTCGAGCACGCTCTCGAATTCTCGGTATGTAAACGCGCGAGGTTAATAAGCGGTTCCGAGTGATCTAATTTGATCACTATCAGGAGGGGTGGTATGGTACAAGTGGGATGGTTAAGAGAAGTTGCACCACACTACCACATTCGTAGTTTTTTGGTTTTAAAAAGGAAGTTAAAACATTGGCAATTTATGTGCCATTTTTTGTTGAGTTGTATGTGCGTAGTTTAATATTTTAAAACAAAGTTTTAACTGATAACAAGAAATTAATTCTTAGAACTCAAACCTATGCAAAACCAACACATATTTTTCCACTCAAAAGATTGCATTTTTATTGTTTTTTCCCTGCCAATACCAATTCCAAACAACGAAACTCAAACCGATTTCCATCGCACAGCAACACAGAAACACTCGACGGGGGCAGTACCCGTCGAGAATTCAACAGGGACGGTGATAGGGGTGCTCTTTCTGTGGTGGTTGGTGGTAGATATATTGGTAAACATTTCTGCAACACTTGACCTCGCCGGTAAAACATGGGGTTTGTGTTGGGTGGGTAGCAAGCAGTAAAACCGTACCAGCAAAAGCGCAAGCAATTCTGGCGGAACACAGCATTTTTCGAGTCACTATGGGTCTCCCTTGAGAGATCACCATCCATCCTCCTTCCTCCTGCTTCTGGTCCCCGAACCCCATCACAGAGAGGCCACCAAATGTCTATGACTGTATGTTTTTCCTTTTCCACTGCAGGCACATTTTTGTGCTTGCATTGTTTTCTTTCTGCTCGGCCCCCACCTTACAATGTCGCACCACCGGTCGGTCGGTCTCTACTGGCCGTTAGGAAAACAGCAGTAAAGTGGTGGTAGATGGTGTAGTCCACCCAACACAGTACTGCAAACTTCGTTTCTTAGCATCGTGTGCAATCGTACCGTATATGACCTGCACCGAACACGGCTGTAAAAGATGTGATCTTGGATATTTGTAGGATTTTCCCAGATATAAAAATATTTCCCTAATTTCACCATAGGAACAAAGTACAAAAGAACCTTGGGTAAAACCAGCAATTATAATCGATTAGTCTCTATGCAAAAGCGAAGAAAAAAGAATGCGATCCCTACCTACACATAAGCAAGAAAGTGAAACCTGCCAACATTCCACAGCTGACGAAGAAGGTTCAAAGCTGTAAAGTCCTTTATTTATGTTCGCCGGGGACGACAACCGCTATCCTGTAGCGCTGACAGGCCCAGCGAATGGTTTTGAAACTTGAACCTGAGCGTAGCCCGGCATATTGGTGTGTTCTATCGGAAGTCGACATATCGGATACATCCGTCCCCGAGTTTACGCCTCACTTGCAAACGAGATTTATGTACTCAGCTGCAGTAGAAATATGCATTTCTTCCCATTTTTATCGTGCCCTAGACCATATGGATATAACTCCTCCGTTAATGTGTTCATTCCACACAGCACAGAGCACAAAAGCTTGAATGATTTTTCCTCGCTTATTGCTAATTTCAGATTTAAAGAAAAGCTTGCTGTCACTTGCTGGTGCTGTCCTTGATGGAATTAATTTACGTGTGCATTTATGCAGCGGCACATAGCATTCCCAAGCCTCCCCGGGGGTCAAGTCACTTCCATTTCCGGTAGGTGTGTGATTTATCACAGTCCCGATGTGACGATGTTTCTTTTTACGCTTCTTACACCAATCAATCTATCTAGCCTCCGTTAAGGGAAAAGGAATATATTATCGGTGCTTCCTGTAGATTCTTTCCAAGGGATACCGACCACCTGAAGAAGCCAGATCCGGACAGGTATCCCAGGGCCGAGAGAAAAAAAAATCCCTAAAGGTAAGGTCCATCGTAACGATACGTATCAGGGGAAAGAAAACAAACAACCCAACAGGTAACGCGCCGAGACCCCGGTAGTTTCCTTTTACCTGTGCCTCCATTCTTTTTGTGCTTTTCCCGTATTTCCATGTTATTGACTTTCAGGATGATATGTTTTTAATTATTTTCACACCTTAGAGCTTTCTTAATGTTTCTCCCGTTTTCTTTGGAGGACCTCCCGTCGGTCAACCAGGTATATGAAGGTTGGTTAGTTTTCCTGGAAGGACACCTAGGACGGGAGTGCGTAAATCTTCTGGAAACCACCAGGTGAGTAGTGAAGCCTCCGCGGTGAACACATGTCCGGCATGATAAAATCTTACAACTAATCTTTGTTTTTTTGTTCTTACGATGTTTATGAATGAATCTTAGAGCTAGGCCGTTCGGGAAAAAAAACTTGATGATATCTAAATCGCTACCAGCGTATAATTCATACATACAAGCCCTTTACTACGTAGAATCAGTACAAGGTTAGTTAGCACCGTTTTGGTTTTACTGCCACCAGTGGCGAGAAGCCAAACATAAAAATAACGAATTGTTAGCACATTTACATTTTTACCGCCCTTTTCCCCTTTCCAGGCTTCCTAGGTGCAAAGGGAAAAAGGGAAGATACGAGGATGATGGGTTTACTGTCCATGCGTAAGTAATTATGCGTCGTGTTCATCAGCCGGAAATAGGAGAATGAAAAAAATAATAAATAAAAAAGTGTATGAAAATCCATCTAGAAATGCACCAAGAAGATAATGGAGAAGAATTAAACACTGGAGAACGGGGAGAAAAACACACTAGCATACAATCGGCATGTACACATTCCTTGCGCATCAGTCATACCCGTGTGGCAAGGTGCATATTGCTGGCCAGCGTTGCAATTACATTTTCCGTGTGCAACTTCTTTGTCTTTCGTACTAAAAAAAAACGGCGAATGCTGGATTTTTCTTCCAGCCTCACTCACAACTGCACCGGATAAGCTTTGTCACACTCGAACGGACGCAGTAGGCGCCGCAACCCGGCTATAGATAAGTGATACCTGACCAGGCAGAGTACGGCACCGAGAAAAGTTTCGAGAATCTACACACACCTTGGTGCAGAGAACGTGGAGTGCAAAGTAATGGGGTTTGACTGTCGATTAGCACCCGTTTCGCACCGATCGTAAACATTGGCGTAACAGCATAATGGGGCGCGCGCGCGCTCTTTCGCGTTCCCGCTAACGCAAATACAGACAGCATTTACGCTGCGCGTCTCTCGTTAATAATGCAATAAATGTGTGCTAAATGCAAAGTTGCCACTAGCTTTCCCCTAACCCACCCCTTTCCCTACCAGGGGAAAGCGAAAAAAAACGGAACTACACTTTTAATGAGACGAATGGGAGCATTAATTTTCGTTTATTTTACCAGTCGGAATGAAGAGCACAGTACAAATGGACATTATCTGGTGGTACACTTCGGAGTGTCCGGAGGCTCATAAAAAAAATGGTACAACGTCCGTGCAAATTTCCCTCCCTAGGATCATGCAAAAAAAAAAAAAACGGGCGGTGTGGGATTGATTCTTTAATGGAGACTAGACAGTAAAAATAAATGAGCAGCATTTAGCGTACGCAGCATATACGCAGCGGGTAAATGCTGCGTACATACTAGCTGGGAACGTATTTATGGTGTGGTAATAAATTACTACTCAACAAACGGGCCCAGCAGCAGTACATCAATCTAGACGGTGGCGCGGTTTTTTGTTTTGTAATCGATCATCTATTAACGCTCGTTACAGGCGAGGGTTGATACGTACGACCGTGCTTAAGGGTCATCTAAAATAATAACCAAATTAATATTAAATTGCAAACAACACAACGATTCTCAGGTAAGCGAAAGAAACTAACGGGGAAGAGGCGAATGATGAAACGGGAGGAATAGGGTACACATTATGAAATAATGCGAACATATGTAGCCCATTGATGGGTAGTGGGCAATGGTAGCAGCTTGAAGCAATAGATGAACATGCTATTTCTATGTCATAACTACTGAGACAAACCACCTCTTCCCAACACGATCGATGGAAGAGGCACAGTGGGCATTACTACTGTGGCTGTAGATCCAGTAAAAGGGATACATCATCCCCCCATCACAAGGCTAGTGGTTCTGCGTCTGTGGTGGACTTTTCGGTTCGGTTCATTTTCGGCAAGGTTATCATCGGACATATCAAAATATCAATCAACTGGCAGCAGACAGTGACAGACACACACATACCAGCACAACACGGTGGACACGTTAAACGCTTCTAATAACACAATTCAAATTGGCCTCAATTTTCCCTCGGGGGCACACACACACACACTGGAAGCAAACGACAAGGGGCCCCGTTTTCAAATTGTTTTAATTGGCTTTCCGAAAAACTAAAAGAACGTTCGCGGGAAAATAAAACCAAAAAAACAAAACCGAACCCCACAGACCCCGGAGACTGACAGCATAAACCGATCGGCCATCTGAAACGGCCATTGTGTGTATGTGTCACCGGAGCAGTCTTGATCCAATAGTGTACGGGATATACCCGGTGGCGGACATGCAGTCAGTCATCGAAAACCCAACCACAGCAACACACAACAAAGGAACGCGCGGTGGAAAAATAATGAAATGAGAAAATCTATCAGAAATGGGGTATGCGCCATTCCACCGATTCCGATTTCCCCACCATAACTTACTGGCCCAGCAACAGCTACATAATATGCTCACTTGTGTTTGTGTGTGTGTGTGTGCTGTATTGGGCTGCTTCGAAACCAATTAAACTTTATCCTCCCATCTGGACATTCGCTCGCAGTAAGCGAGCCTGCCATACACACTCCACATTTCAAAAAAAAAAAGGACGAACGTTGAACTCCCTCTCTGTGTCATACCGCGTGTGCCTCAAACGACTCGTTGGGGGTGTTCCGGAGTTCTGGAGCGCACACTGTTCACCAAGCATACACACATAGCAAAAAAAAACAGCCGGAAACGAAGAATTGATTTCGAAAAACTGATATCACCACCCTCCTCCTCGTCAGGCCGTGTGTATTTATGTACGCACGTGAGCGTGTGTTTTACGTGTATATCCTTCGTCCTGCGTTTATAACGCTTCGTTTACTCCCACACCAGCGGCCACTAGTGGTTTGTTTTAATAACTGCGACTATTGACCAAGGACTCTCGTCTAGGAGACTCTCCAACAAAAAAAAAACGGTAACGACAAAGGAACGGAAGACTTTCATGGTTCGATCGAATATTTAAGTTACCGTTCTCCATTTGGATCCAAATGCGCGATACAGTATCGGCCGTCTGTTTTGATACCTCGTAAAATTCGGCTTAAGGATCAAGCACTTACAGGCGAAAACGAAAACGCCACGTAACTTCAACATGCAGACTTGCGGTGGGGGGAACCCCACATTCATTTTGAGCGCATAGCGCAACATTGTGTGATGTGTAGTTTTTCGCTTGTGTTCCGACCGTGATACAGACGAGGATAGGAAGTTTCAAAAACTGGGGAAAAAAAGGACACGACGTCTCCAACCGTGCCTGACGACCTACACAGACACAAACACACGTTGGATCAGCTGCACTGCGAGACACCCTAAGGTTTTTATACCTTTTAGAATACTTGTTTTTGGGATAGACTGCCTCCCTTTCGCTTCCCTTTAACTGGCGCGCCGACGGTCACTTCACGCATCGTCGCTTTTTTGAAGACATATCCTGCCGTAAGTGATAGTTAATTAACCCTGTGTGTAGGGAACCGTATTTGTTTGACCTCGCAGGAGAAATGATTGCGACGCCCTGTTTTTTGTTAAGGTTTGTAAAGTAAGGTGAGATCATACGATCGCACGTAGTCCAGACACAACCTGGACCTCCCAATGGATGATGCCGTTTCGAAAAACCAAAGTTCTCCAGCGGTGGTCTATGGAAAGCTGGCGGAACCATGATTAACACCACCGAAAAGCGATGACTCCAGAGCGGAATAGAGTCCTTTTTTACGGAACGCATCCAATGTCCATCCAATATTGGGTGGCGCCGGACCTACGATGGAAACTTATCCTCGCCCGACTGACTTTGAAGCTAATTAAGACTCTCCTATGTCTCCCTTTCTCTCTCTCTCTCTCTCTATCTCTATCTGTCTCCCTCTCTCTCTCTCTCTCTGTGGCTGTTTCTGCCAGATATGATGTGATGTCTAAAATCCACTGAACCTTAAACAAACCGAAAACCGGGAGAACAGTAATGTTCCAGGCCGACTCTCTATGTCTCTGGGCCATGGAGGTATAGTCGGCGGGGAGATATGGAAGGAGACCACTTGTACGAAAGGAAATGGCATATGGAACGGTAGTTTGTACAACTTTGAAGCCGCGTGCTGCTAGGACACAACCGACGAGGGGGAAAGAAATTGGGTAAAGAAAATTAAAACCAATCCAGACTTTAGCGATTTCGACCAGTCGAAAGTGTGGCGCAATATGCTGCAGTGGTCTCCCCCGAAACGAGTGCTGCTGGAGAGGAGTAGTAATTGTACCGAAGCTACTGCCAACCAAGCTGAAACGGGCTACTACTAATGGAAAATTAGCCCGGGTTTTTTTCTTTTAGTTGCGCTTACTCTCCACCATATACCGACATCCTCCCGGCTGTCAAGACCGTTCGACCATCCCAATCCTTCTCGGTCCGCAGCAGACACACCGCGGGCAGACTATTTCGCTGCTCATTCATTTATTTTGTCGGTCTGTTGGTTTAGTCCATCCCATCCTATCCGTCCGCCCGTCCGTACATCTATCCGAGCCGTCAGTCAAGCCAGTCAGTCAGTCAAAGTCATATCTCCACACTAAACACCGGCGCGGAAGGACATCCTCTCGCCCCGACCCCGAAAGGCAATCGGTCCGGCGTCGGTGTGCGTTCGAAAGGTCTCGGCCGACAGCTGTCACAAACATTCGTAAACTCTTGTGCACGACCACATGCGACAGAATGCCGGGAAACTTTGGATGCGGTGTGGGAGATTCCGGATTGTTTATGGACGATAAATACACACAACACACACACAAACACCCAACGTCCGATGGGAAGTTTTGCGCGGGTTTGCCCTTTTCGACAGTGTATATTCTAACACTCACACACGGGTGTGCGGCTTTTAACGTTACGTTACTTTTGTTCCATTTAAAAAAAAAACACATTTTTTTCTGACACACAACATAGTTGCGAACGTGGTCTATTTTTTTCTCAAGTGTGTACTCTTCCTTTTCCTTTCCTGTGGCTTCGAGAAGGTTAATTTTCCTCTGTTCTAGTAGAAGGAGTTACGAAACAATGGGCATCAAAGGTGTCTTAGCATGTGGGGAGGACACTGGCGACGATGGGGACGAGACCACGGGGCGAAGACGGCAACGTTGATGATGATGATGAGCTGCACAATCATACTTCGGGTGTGCTCCCCGGAGAACAAACAAGACTAGCACAACTGCTGAACTAGCTTCACCGGCACAAGAATCCAGCAGCTAGAGCCATGTGGAGCGGCACAATAGTAAGTAGTATTTTTCAAACCACAGTCAGTCTACACCACCTTTCCGGTTACTTCTTTTCGTCGACATCATCACTTTTCACACACACTCAAAAACCCTTAATGCGCCGGGTGCACAAGAATTGTGCTGCCAGCTAAGGTAGCCCATGCCCAGAGGCATCGGGACGGCCTCGCCCCGGCAAAACCAACTCTCCGACCAAGCCACCTCTACACTTCATCTATCTGTGTGCTTTAAAAATGATAACAAAGTAACTAAAAACATACTCAAAATAATGGTAGAAGAAAAAAAAATAACTTGAACAAAAACAAAATGTACACCCCGCTCCTCCCCACCCGGGGGGTTGGACTCCCCTTTTCTCCCGTACACCCATCGTACGAGTCTCGTGGATGATTTTTCCACAGACGTAGAAATGAAAAGTTTTCCTCCGCGACGGGACGCGCTCTTTTCCCCCCTTCGCCTCCCCCTTTCCCTGGGGTGGCACATGGAACCGGTGTAGGAATCCCAGAATTGAAGGCAAGTCAAAGAGAGAGAGAGACAGAAACATTTTGTGTTGTAACTTGCAGCCTTCACAAAAGGCAAAACATCAAACAGTAAGTAGCAGGGCAGAGGTTCACAACAAAACAGCCACCATCGGAAAAGGAAGGCTTGGCAGCGGGTAAAAGGGTTATGGGGCACAGACACACACACACACACACACACACACCCTTGGAAATTCGCTTTTTTTCCTAGCTGCTTAGGTGGCTCAGTTTTTCCTTTCTTGCGCCAATTTTTCCTCCCCAAAAAACGTTCCCCGGGTGCCCTTTTGCATCCATTTTGAAGAGACGTTCTGGCGGCATATTTGTAGCGCTTGTTACTACCTTTTTTTTTCTTCTTCTTCCACCATTTGTCCAACAAAAGGTAGTTTTTAACCTTTTTTTTATGCTCCCCTTTTTGTTCTTATTCTTACTGGGTTGTATACTTGTAAAGTTGTCTTTTTCTTCTCTAAATTGTAGTGGCTTCTAGTAAGGTGAGTTTCCCTTTTTTCCGCGATTCCATTTTGTCTAGTAGCTGAAGCTAGTTTGCTGCTTTAGTTTAAAAGCTCGCCATTTTAATGTGTGTTCTCCCCAGTCTCCCGGTGGCAAAACCGGGCAAAAGATCCGACGGAACAGAAACGACCTCGTGTATCTCTGCCACACTTCCACCAACTACTTTCGTGTCCACTTTCCTATCACTCCCCAGTCCGCAGTCAACAGAACAGCCGGAGCACAAGCCAAGGGGTTTTTTTCTCTTTATTGCCACATTTTTATTCTTGCCCCAGTTTCGACGTAAGTCGCACAAAACTGCTGCACTTTTAACTGCACTGTGTTTGTAACTGCACAACGCGGTGTTGTATGTTTTGCCGTACTTGTAGCGGCAGCTGCCGAACCGGTAGGTAGAACGAACGAAAAGGGGGGTACACCAGAGTTAGTTCTAGAATTTCATTCCCTTACTCATGTTCGCGCTCGGGGCCCATTTCTCGGGAACAATGGGAGGGAAAAGTATTTAAAAGCGAAAAAAAAAAATCTACCCCCAAGATGCTACAATGTTAATTATATGAAGCGCACTGAATGCGCGCACGAGCCCATCCAGTGGTGGTGGCAGCGCAATATGGGATTTTGTTGGCGAGTGCTTGTGCAACAAAAAAGTGCATTACACATCGCCGTACGGAGTAGCAACACGACGGCAGCCAGCAGGCGCGATATGAAACCGGAGACAACGGAAGGACACACTTTGTTTACTTGTCATTACTCATTTTTCCATTCTCGAAGTTTGGTTTCAGGATTTTGAAGCTTTTAAAACAAATCTTCACAGTGTTTCGTCACAAATCTTCATGCTTAATAAATATAGGCTGAATAACTGACCAAGAAACGCACCAAAAACATCATTACGAATGTCTGAGAACGAATCCGCGTCTTTTGCACATTCCACATTACTCCACAAGGAGTTAACGAACAGACACACCGAGTTATCCTTTTTTTTTCTTTGCATACCGCGCACTATACTGTTGTGTCGCTTGAAAATAATAATAAAAAAAAAGAAACACACAAAATTTAATTCTTGCTTGCCATAAAACACGGCCCAAGCATCCTTCCGTTCCCTATCATCAGGTACTCGCCCCCGTGACGCAAGGAATGTTTGGCGCGATGGGGAAGACACACGGGAAATGAAATTTATTTCCTTTTTAATTTAAATTTTCCCATTCCGCACCTTGGCGGTGGAAAGAAAGTACAAAACAACAACCAAAAAAATGAAGCACAAAATTAACCTACAGCCATCACCATCATCATCATCACCATTCTGGCCGGCTAAGGAATGCGAAATAGAGAGAGAGAGTGAAAAGGTTAGCATTACTCCTAGCTGCAAAAGGCAACCAAACAAAAATCCTTCAGGACGGAAAGAAAAACGGATCTGTGGTGTGGTTGAGTAAATAAGAAAACTAGCACCAGCAAAAATGGTGCATTTCGGGCACCGTTTGCTGCAAATCCCGCACCCCCGGCGCACCCCGATACCGGCGGCAGATTGTCGGAATGCGCGGGTCAAAATGGGAGTTGGTGCAAGAAGGGGGGAAAAAAAACTTTCTTCAGTCACAAAAAAAGGAAAACAAAAAACCATCCAAAGGATAATATACATGCATAGTTCGTTGCTTTAAAAAAAAGACTCCTTTTTTTTACCGAGCCAAAAAGGGGGAGTTGGGGTTGTTCTCGCTGCTTTGCAGTATTCGAAAGAAAAACGGAAATGATTGCTGAGAAAATGAGTTAGTATTTTTTTCTTCTACCCCGGGATGGAGGTTTATGTTCTTGCACTCGGGTGCTGTTTTTATTTATTTTCCTTCCTGTTTGGGATTTCGATGGAAAATAATGTGCTAGATGCGTTTTTTTTTTGCTCTACAATAAGTAGATAAAAATATTCGAAACAATCAATTAATGCTTAATGATTTGCCTTACAACTCTTAACGTTTAATGGATTTTATCCATTATCCTTACAAACACTGTTTAAAGAATTGGGATTTTAAATTCAGACTCCTGGACGCAAGTGAAACTAATCACAACCAAACTCATGAGAGCTTGAGAAACGCACGCTTTTGGGCAAGTAAAAATCGAAAGAAAACATTTTTTCTTCCTTCTTTCTTTCTTTATAGCAAATGCTCCAATAACCGGAAGGCGGCAATCGAGTAAAAAAAAAAAACCATCTACCGATCGAGCACCGATTTTCCATCTGAAAATTTCCACCTGTTTTCACTGTCACCTACAAAAAAAACTCCCAGTTTTGTGTGTGAACCCGCTCCGAAACGGCACACAAACGGAAGCACAGAGCTGAACCAAAAAACCACAAGCGCACACAAGCGACCAAACAAACACTAGCAGGCAGACAAAACACCTTCACGTCCGTGTGGTACGATTTTCCTTAAAGGATGGAAAGCCAAAAAAAAAACACAAACACTCACAACACGGCCACATTTTCCTTTTCCCGGGGGGGTTTCTTTCGATTTCGGGATCTGTGCCGAGTTTAACTGTAAAGTGCAGAAGGTAGAGAGCCCATTCGAATGGGTGGAATTTTCCATTTTTCCGCGCCACACACATTTTCACACACACATACACAGACGTTCACCAAATCGGTGTATTGTGCAGGACACGACACCTCCACACAAAGTCAACCGGAGACCTGACCGGGTTGTAGGTTTTTTCGGGGATAACGGAGGAGGGGTTGTTTTTCCTCCCTTTTTTCTTCATCACTCAATTTTTCTACATGGATTTTTCACGTTTGCTGGTTCTGTGCTTTACTTTTCATTTCACCCACCCAAAACAAAACGTTGGCACAATAGCAGCAGTAGCAGCACTACCAAACCAGCAGAATGGTGCTGATGATGATGAGCTGGAATTTTCCGGTCAATTCCACACCCTCCACCCCGTACACTACGTCTATTTTCGTCATGAGAAATAGTGGTTTCAGGTGTTTGACGTCAGGTTTGGTGGTTTTTTCGGATATATTTCCTGCTTTAAATTCGATTGCTGTTCGCACTGAAGCATTCACTTTAAGTTTTGGAAAACGGAATGGCGCAAGAAACACGTAAAACGCTTATCAAGGGGGAAATGTACACTTTCTTTAAAAAACGGCACACAATTTCAATAAACTCCACAGAAGCAATTTGAAGCGAATTGTTTCCTGCTCGGTATAAGATGCCTTTTCCTTGGCGATGGTTTCAAGTGAAAAGTTGCGAAAAAATGACATATTGAAAATGTGAAAATTGGCTCCTTCCTGCTTTTTTGTCCCGGAGAAACAAACACACACACAAATGAATGAGGTGCGAAAATCGTCCAATACTGTATCTATAAATGGAACTAGTTTTGCAGGTGAATGATCAAGTGTAGATAGCAGCATTTGCACCAAAAACCAAAATCACTGCACTTGCACCGAAACGCATGGCTCGGGAAACAATAATTCCACACCCCGTGCAGCAGCTTTCCAGCGTGAAAATCAGTATTGTCCAAACTAAAGACACTAGCCGTGCAATGCAAAAAAAAACACTTTTCACAAAACTACCGTGTTGGGTTTGTGCGATTCGATACCCGGCAACATGGGAGGCGAGACGCACGCCAAATATCTTTGCTGCTGCACCACTCGACGCACGAAACACGTACACAACAACCGAGAATGGAAAGGAAAAACCCGTACGCACGCGGCGTTCACTCCACACACGTCCGAACTCGACGAAAGCTTTCCGATTACGCACGTAAAATTCGAAAATTCACACCGCTCGACCCTGCCAGTCTGGAATATGCTGCAACTGCGGGCACCCTTCGGAAACGGCGAACCGAACGGCTACCAAAACGCTGATTTCGCCCTTATTTCGCCTCGCTCACGAACGCGAGGGAGAGAGAGCGCGCGCGTTTGGTTCTCGCACGCTCATCGTGTGCAGCGAGGGTTGTTTCTTTGTTTTTTGTTTCATCGCACTCACACAGCTCACGAGAAAGAGGGGAAAAACGCAACCCCTTTGTGTTGTTGGAGATAAAACGAGAAAAAGCTGATAGAACGAGAGAGATTGACAAAGAGAGAGAGGAAAAAGGAAAAATTTGTCGAAAGAGAGCAACCAAGAGCAAGGGTGTCGAACACAAGAACAGCTTATGAGCGCAAATTGGATTTTTTTTTTCGTGGCCCAGGTCCGGTTTGGGCCGTTAAGTAGGGTTCGCTTAGCTCCAGTGATGGGTTCTCGGAATCGCACCCACGGCTCCGAACCGGCTCCGATTCCTGCCAGGTTCCACGATTCCGCCTGGGGCCATCCGGAGCCGCTAGCCGGATCCCTCGGACCCGTCTGGAGCCGCTAGTCGGTAGCAGGAGCCGTCGGAACCGTCCAGAGACGTCCGGAACCGCCAGTCGGTAGCTGGAACCGTCAGAGCCATCGGAGCCGTTCGGAGCCACTAGTCGACAGTCGGAGCCGATGGAGTCATCGGAATCGTCTGGAGCCGCTAGTCGGTAGCAGGAACCGTCCGGAGCCTCTAGTCCTTTGCTTCCGTCTCATAGTGACCCACAACCTCTGCTTTTCCGCACTTTGCCCACACTCTTTTCGACAAGCGTACCGCGCACGAGTTTGTCGACCCATCGAGGAAGGCTAGGGAGGGATCAAGCGATAACGAAAGGAGAAGTTCACACACAAGGACACAGTGACGTCGTCGATAGTTTTCAGTTTGAGTTATGCATTTTGCAGGGAAAGACGCGTGTGGAGAAGCCTTCGATAAAGATATTCGCCGAATATATTGATGAAAGGTATGCTAATGAGTTTAATTTAGCAATGCTGGATAAAATCTTACTAAAAAACTTTTACTAAAATGAACTTTTTAACACATCAAGATGCTCGAAATCATCTAAAATTGACTCAGTACTGACGCACTTTTTCCACTAAAGGGACACTTACAAGAAATAGCCCTTGAAAACCTTTCTTTCAGCAGATATTTATTCTGTCAGCTTTAAAAAAACAGACGACTGTGCTCGACATTCCACGCGCTCAAAACATCTTGCGGCATTCTTAGGACACTTCATCCCAGGCCCAGTTCGGTACCAAACCTGCAGGGCTACCGATGGCATTCGAGTAAGGTTGCCCCGATCCGATAATAGTTCTGCACAAAGCGTAAACTTTTATCGGTCTCGCTTTCACTTCTGCCCATTCGGCATTCGGTTCCTCCCCCACGGGTCCGACGGTGACCACCTTCCTGTCCGCCTGTTCCCGTACAAATCCCAGGGAAAAGGGGAACACTAGTAGTCATAGCCGGAAGCAATTCCAAGCAAGGACCAAAACTAATAAGTCAAAGTTTTTCCACCAGCGCACACCAGACGACACTGCTGCTGCTGCTGCTGTTGAAACCATTTGGGTGGGAATGAAAAAAAAGGACGAAACGGGACTATCAGAACCATCGCCATATCACACAGGAAGGGTGGTAAAATGCCGTAAGAAACTGTTCAGGTTCTTTCCCAGCACTTGGAGCATTCTTTCCCTTCTATCCATCGGAAACGACGGCATATCCTTTCGCTCTCTGGTCTGCTCTAACTCCTGCTGCCATGTCCGCACCGCTTTGCTGTGTTTCATTTAATGTGTGCAAATTTCATCTATTTTCTCTAATGGAAGAAAATTGTTTTTTCATTTGCCTTTCGTACCATACACTGGTGAACGCACATGGTGGTGCGGTGCCACACACAGCCACACACAACAACTCTACCGACACGGTATCAAGCGGACAACGTTTGGGACGTTGGTTTCCTTGCAAGGACTTTATTTCATTTCTCTCGCTCGTTCGTTCGTTGGGGCTTTTTGGGGTTGTAGTTGAAGACAGGGTAAACTTCCTTAGTGTTTGCGTCCGTCCGTTCTTGCCTCGATTCGGTAGCAAGCCGCGTCCTGCTACTCTCCTTCGTCGTCCAAGAAGTTTTACTTCTGATCCCATGCGTCATGCTTAACCTAGTTTGACTTCGTCCTTTTTCCTAGGTGTCTTTACAAGTTCAAGAATTTCGATTCACACCAGTCATATGTGAAAGACGACCAGCCTGATGGGTGTTTGTGTGTGCTTCACATGGCAGTGAATCGTCTATGTCCGAATTAAAAGGAGAACTATTGAAGCGATATAATGTTATATCGATATCATATAACGAATTCTTACTTTATAGACGAATATGGGAAAATCCTTGATGTTTTTTGAAGAAACCTAATCGACAGAACTCCTTATTGCAATACTTTTAAAAGGAAAACAAAAACCCCAACCCGAGCACAGTTACTACACTGCAGCTAGAGTCCCCACTGCAGTGGTCCGTTTGAAATTACTCGCATTTACTTGGCAATACCTCACACAACAGCCGCAGGGAGTAGTATACAAGGAACCCTGCCGCGTCGATAGGTGCTGCCAGTAGCTGCGTAGAGAGTTTGCCCAATAAACGAAGGCGACGCTAAATGGAGCCCACTTCACCATTCTTATCGAGAGTGGTAGTGTTTAAGTTTGCCCGGTCCATTTTACTCACACCCCTTGGACATGAGACGCCCATGGACGACGCATCACATCGTCATCTCGACAAACCCTCTCACCGAATCCATTTCCGTCGGATGAAGTAGAGCTGTCGAAAGCGTTTCCTGGCACAAGAAAGGAAAACTCGGTGAGGGAGCACCACGAGCCAGATGCCTTGGAGAGTGCCTAGTTGTCCATGAAAATTGTGGAACGCTTGTGTGGCAGCAGTGGGGCGTGTGTAACAGCGGACACGGTTTGTGGTAGTAGTAGTAGTTTTTATTTTATTGTTCGTGATAATAAGTATACAAGTACATTTTCAGATGTTTACACAGTGGGTTCGCTTTGGTGCTTTCCTCAATATAAGTGAATTTTTATATAGCTTTGCTGTTTGTATTCTATGTTGCTAGTTAGCATTGCCTTTAGGCGTTTGGAAAATGGAGTGGGAAAATTAACAAAACCCACCACAGGACAAGAAAAAAAAAAGAATTTTGATTTTTTTATGTATAAAGAATGACGCCAGGTTACGAGAGAAGAGAAAAGCTAAACCTAATCTTAATTATCTAACAGTGAATGTCGTTGGAGAGGTAGAGGATAGGAAGGAAAGGAGTTGGGATTGGAATACAATTATAGTTATGATCGGGAGAGTGATTCCACTAGTGTGGGGTTTAGGTTATTATTTGTTCGTGATAAGTAATTGGAGTTAAGTTTTGATATGAATATTTCAAGGGGTTCAATATTGCAAGTTCTGTGGATGTAATTAGTTCTATACCAAAAAGGAACATTCAAGAAAGTTTTCAAAAATCTATTTTGAATTCTTTGCATTTTTAATTTGTGTGTTTTAGCGCAGGAGTGCCAGACTGGGGATGCGTAGGTTATTATAGGCCTTATCAGGGAGGTGTACATGAGGATTTTGTTTTTCAGACTTAATTTTGATGATCTGTTCCAGAAACAATACAGGCTTCTGAGTATTTTTTCACATTTGATAGTAAGGTTTTCAGTATGTTGTTTGAAGGTCAGGGATTTATCTAAAATGATACCTAGATACTTGACTTTGGTACACCATGGTATATTTACTCCATTCAATTTTAGGTTGGTATTAGGAATTTTACGTTGGCTAGTGAAACGGGTGAAAAAAATTGCTTCTGACTTGTTAGGGTTGATCTTCAATTTCCATCTGTTGCAGTATTTGTGGTAAATGAGTAAAGATTTGTTTAGTGTTTTAATTGCGGTTTTCGATAATCTACTGCAAGTGCCAATGGCCAGATCGTCGGCGTACTGATATTGGGTACAGTTTGTCATTTTAGGTATGTCAGCCGTAAAGATATTGAAAAGTATTGGTGAGAGTACACTCCCTTGTGGCACACCCGCAGGGGGGGTGTAGTTATTGGATTGCGTATTGTTGATATAAACAGCATTAGATCTATCGGATAGGAAACTCTTGATCAGATGGATTATATAATTTGAGTACCCATATTTGATTAATTTGTAAGTCAGACCATCATGCCAAATGGTATCAAACGCTTTTTCCATGTCCAATAGTACTAGGCTGGTGGACTTGTTATTGCGTCGATTAAAGATTATATCGCTTTTGAGCCTATGTAACTGATGTGTCGTGGAAAGGCCGGGTTGAAAACCAAACTGAGAGTTAGGTATGATATTACACATTTCAGAGTATGTTCTTAATCTTACTGCGATAATTTTTTCAAAAATTTTGCTGAAACAGTTTAATAGACTAATTGGTCTGTAGTTGCAAGCTTGATTCAAATCTTTACCGATTTTTGGGATTGGAACAATCTTAGCTTGTTTCCAACTGTTAGGAAAGTATCCTAGTTTTAAGCAGCCATTAAAGATTAAGGTAATATATACAATAACATTTTTAGGAAGTTGTTTTATAGTTCGATAATTTATGCAATCGAGTCCTGAAGAAGATTTTGTCTTTGTTAATTTTATAATTTGAAGTATTTCCTTAGGTTTGATCAAATCGGCTGGTATAATTTCGGGAGTTGGGTTTAAACGGAAAAATCTGTGTACTGCTGCCTTTACTTTGATATTTAAAGGGCTCTTATCGTGAAAGGTGGTACTGTGGGCTTTTTGAAAATGCGTTTTTATTGCTTCACATTTTTCTATAGGAGTTAAAAGTGTTTTGTTGTTATCTTTTAATGCTGGAATGCTTTTGGGCTGTTTTTTAATTATTTTTACGAATTTCCAAAGTTTGCTATTATTGTTATGTTGTGGGTTAAATGATTCTAAATTCTTAGACCATGCCGAATTTCGTAGTAGGCATAGCTTGGCTTCGATTTCTTGTTTTAAGGATAGGTAGGTGTCTTTGTAATAGAGATTTAGTCTGTGTCTTTGCCATTTTTTCCTATATACATTTCTTAATTTTATCAAGGAGATAATTGATTGAGGAATGAAAATGTTGAAATCTCCCGGGGTGGAGAGCGGAACGGCTCGATTGTGTGATTGGTAAACGTGGTATGATAGTTTTTGGATCATATTATCTATTTGCGATGGCTGTTCGATTTGGCTAAGGTCGGTTTCATTAGGATTAATATGACTTTTTAATTCAGATTTAAAAAGAGGCCAGTTGGCATTTTTATAATCGAATAATTGTTTTTTCGAAATTTTGATTAATTGGACATCTTTAAATTCGAATACCACTGGCAGATGGTCTGAAGTTAGATCATGCATCGTTATTGGTTCCGAGAGATCTTGGTGGTTTGTTAAAACTAAGTCTAACGTGGAGGGATTGTTTTTAGGATTAGAAGGAATGTAGGTAGGGGAGTTGGGATGGTTGATGGAAAATTGTCCTATTTGTAGTTTGTCAAATAAGGTTTTTCCTGCTTGATTGTTAGAGGCACAGTTCCACAAATTGTGACGGGCATTGAAGTCCCCACAGATGAAAAACTTGTTCCTAAGGCTGGTTAATTGCTTAATATCGTGTTTGAATTTGTTCATATTGCCATTACCGCCGGGGTGATATGCTGCAACAAATGAAATTTGAGATCGACTAGTGTGTATATTAATGCCAATGGCTTCAATGATTTTCAGATTGAAAGATGGCAATAACGAATGTTTAAGGGTTTTTTTAATTAGAATTAAAATCCCACCCTTAGGGCCAGATGTTCTATCGAGACGGTAAGTGTAATAATTAGCAACATTGAAGGCTAAGTCAGGTTTAAGAAAAGTTTCCGTCACTGCGACTACGTCAATACCATGGTGGTTAAGAAATCTTGTGAAATCTATTTTTTTGTTGGTTATGCTATTTGCATTCCAGTAGGCGACTTTAATGTTTGTAAACTGCTCCATTTATCGATAGCAATATCTTTGAACGATTGTAAAGATTACCTTGATTTGGTCCTCTTTGCTTTTACATCCACGCAGACTATGAAATGTGTCGGAGATGATTTGCACTAGTTCTTCTGAATTGAAAAGGTCAGTGCTGTTAGTTGCGTCGGCATATGAGAGAGGTGACTGACCATTTACTCGGGATGGATTAGTGTGCGTAGTAGGGAATGGGTTTTGACTACGGGAGGGAAGTTGAGGGAAATCACTGCTAGATAAATTTACCTGCCTTTGCGTAGTTGCGAACATTGTTCCGTTTTGAGTTTTGGGTTTTGTTTTTGTTAGCCGTTTAGGACAACCGCTATAATTGGCCGTATGGTTTCCATCGCAGTTTGCACATTTTAGTTTGTGCGTCGGGATCTTGTCTTCGCCAGCTTCTGCAGATAATGGACACGTGGAAGATTTGTGCCCCAAGGAACATTTAATGCACAACGGCGCTCTGTAGCAGTTTTCAGCACCATGTCCGAATCTTTGGCAATTTTTGCATTGCATAGGGCCAGGTTGCCCGGAGAAATAACGCCAAGTGACCATTTGGTGGTTTAGAGCTTTGATTGTTTTTAATATACTCATGTCTACTGTGCCTTTGGTGAAGTGCAACAAGTACAATGCCTGCTGGTCAAAGCGCTGCTGCCTGATGGGTAGTTTTTTTATAGCTACCGGGTTGATTTTTTCCTGTTGTAAAAGTTCTTTAAGCTCTTCAGTTGGCATGTCGATTAGGCCGTTTAAGACGATTTTGGTCGTTTTGTCCTCGTGTAGTTGGTAAGAGTGGAACTCCGTGTTTGTCGATTTCAGCATTTGACAAACGGCCTTAAAATCTGCTGTAGTTGTGGTGCGGACTATAATACCTTTGTAGGTAGTCGCTGTCGTATAGCGCATGACACCAGATGCCATGACCTTCTTATGGATGTCCAGAACATTAGAACTGGCGACCGTTATTGGTGGTGGTGCGTGCTCTGGCTTGACGTTGCCAGATGGTTTAGGAGTTGTGTGCGTGATCTCGATCTCGTTGTCCTCTAGCGATAGTAGAGGTGCGTATGGATTAGCTGCACACTGTTGTGCTATGTTTGGCAGTATTCTGCGTTTCGGCCTGGTAGCAGTTCCCATGGGGATCGGCCGCTTTTTGTTTTTTTGGGAGCTATGACCCATCGTGGGTACGCTCGTTATTATTTGCAATCACTTTTTTATTTGTCTGTGTTTAGCACTTTCGTAGCCTCGATTAACGTCTGCACGCAGCGGAGGTTGGATAGCGACTGGACACGGTTTGTGGAAAGCTGACCATTCTGGTCAGAAGGAAACTGAAACTAACCCGAAAAGACTAGCGCACTGAATTAAGAAAGTTGAAGATGTGAAAAGAAGGCTTTCCTTCGTGCCAAGAGAGCAACGTTTTTGGTGGAAAGGAAAATGGTGCGGAAGCGAGCTTGATGTTTTAATGATTCCCAAAGGACTTTCCCAGCCACCGTTCGACCCAAATTGAAACGAACACGTCATCGATGTGGTAGTCGTTGATATAGTTCGATTGTATTGCGGGACTTTGATGCTTTGGTGTGTAATTTTTACGCAGTACGCACAGCGGTGTGTGTGGTTGGTTTTGTGAGCGAACCACGAAGATGAAGAAAAAAACCGAATTCTTGACCGAAGAAAAAAAACATCGAGAAATAACATTCAAGTTGGGAAACACGTGAAACATGGTTCTTGTTCAAATGTTTTGACAGCGAGTTATTGATTGGTGTCGAGTAAATGGGCTGATTAGCTCTATTAAAGTAGTTAAGCATTCGAATAAATACCTTACCCGATCACTGCAAGAGTATCCTTAAGCAATAGTATGATTACTCACCTGGAAAGAAAGAAAGAAAGAAAGAGAAAACATTATTAGTTAATGAACTATAAAATAAAGCTACATTTCAAATTCCGATTACGATTAAAACCCCGAAAAACACAATCATATATTCCACTATCATAGATCGGATTTTCACACCCGACCCCACAACGGGGTACCGCACTCACCAGCGTACATACACTTTAGTGCTCATTGCAGGTCATTAATACGGACGTTTTATTACCCCGCCTGTGTGTCAGTGAAGAAGCATCGGTTTTCCCCTTCAGTGAAACCATGCAAACAAAACACCAGGGAAGGGAATGTTGCTTTTGATCTGTACAGAACTTGCACACCATTCGGAAAAGTGCGCACGTTAAGCTGGAGGCGCAACTTCATGGCGACAGCCAGGGACATAAAGCGGACACGTAATCGATTTCTACAACTCCCATTGCTTGTTGGCATTTACGGGCATGGGGAGTGGTGGAACACAATCCATGCAGCACCAAGAATGGCTACACAAAAACACACACAAAGGGAAGCAAGCACCCGCCGGTCGTAAAAATCCGCGGACTCAGATATTCGAGGTGAATTTTCCACCTCAGTTAACCTTCGATACGATGGCCATGGTCGTCGGAAGATTAGACGAAAAGGGAAAATGGTGTCGTCCGTTTGGTTGCACACCCTCCAAAATAACACACACACACATACAGCCCAGTGGCAAGAGGACAAAGGGGGGCCCAGAAGGTAAAAGCACCAGCACCAACGAAAAAAGTACTATCCATCCATCGTCGTGCATCATCAGTTTCGCTAATTTATTATTCTATGACTTTTGGTTCTACGCGGCGCGCCAAGGGACCTTACTTTCCTAGTTGAACTATTTTCATTCGGTCCGCTTGTGCTTCACTTTCTCCTCAATGTTGATACTTCCCTCACCATCCAAAAAGGGGTACCTTTACCTTTGCGCGATATCGCTTGTTCCAGTTGGTGTTTTTTCCTTCTTTTTGGTGGAAAATGTTTTGGATTTGGCGATAGAGAGTAACGCGGAATGAAATAAACAAAAAAAAGTGAGAAGGAGTAAGAGATCAACGAGCTTCCAGTGTACATGGGGGGGGCTTTTGTGGTGAAGTTTAGGGTTCTCCTTGACGAGAAAAGAGTGAAGCCAAACCTACGTCTGAACAACATAAAACTAAAATCGAGCAATCGTTATGGTGAACCAACAAAAA
Organism: Anopheles funestus; assembly: GCF_943734845.2. Taxonomy (NCBI): domain Eukaryota; kingdom Metazoa; phylum Arthropoda; class Insecta; order Diptera; family Culicidae; genus Anopheles; species Anopheles funestus. Next base: position 81,850,514 of record NC_064598.1, on the reverse strand, counting down.
AAAACATCAGCTTGCCCGCTTTTGAGGGGAATCTTTCTTTTGGGCAACGCGAAACATTCAAGTCGACGGGCGAAACATTGTCTATTCCTAGTGGGAAGAGGAGTTCTGTTGTGGCACAGGGAACGCTCCAAACGATGTGAAGCAAATGATACTAAAATATGAAACAGTTCTATCTGAAATGTATACGATTCCCCAACGCCCTCGGTTGCTTACCTCCGCTAATACCTTAGACGAAAAGCTTCCCTTACAAACATGAATAATCTGCTGTTGTAAGGTGCGGAAAGTGAAAGTACCTTTTACCTTTTAGTAGATATCAAGTCCACAATAACAAAAGTAGAAAAAAGGAGTAAACCCCCAGACTGAAACGAGCAGAACGCATTTTTGTTCCGAACATTACAGACGCCTCGACAAATGGCAATTTTACGCAAAGGAAGTATTCGTCCAACATTTATCTATTGGACAGGTGCATACACACGACCAGATCACAACGGGGTGCGGATTTAAGTCGAAACAAGCAATACTATTTTTTCATTACAAAATAAAACAAGAAAAAACACCTTAGTTGTAACACACGCTCAGTTCTCAGGTACCTCAACCTGAATGTTCGGGCGGTTGAATGATGTGTAAGAAAATGGAATCATACAAATAAATCGATGTACACAAATGTACAACAGTCTGTCATGGTTTGGCCTACGGTCGCATGGCGATCGCCATTTGTACGGCGACTCCAGTATTCATTCGCAAATCGCATCGTTTGATACGCTACAAATGTTTGTATTAGGCACACAAATCAACTATTTACTACACGCGTTTCGTACGCAGGCGGGGAAGTTTAAGACAAATGCGTGAGGATGTTGTTGATACACACCTAACATAACAAATGCTGCTTATGCTTTCTCCACGCACTAGCCACCAATATTTCATGCCTTCAAAAACACTTTCGTTTAGAGAACAGAATTTGAGAAAATGATAAATATTCATCGAAAAGTTTGTTACCCAAAAAGGGTGGCTTGAGACTGCGAACTCCCCCTCCCCATCTTGTCGTGGTGGTGATTTCTGTGCCCATTCTGCGAGTGATAAATAATGTTTTCTAGTGCCCATTCCGACACCCGGTCATGGAATCGATGAATACGGTCTAGCTGCTCCTGCCGGTATACACAAATGTGTGTAAGAATATTCATCTCCTTCCATTGCGCGCTACTGATCATAAATGAATGGCAAAATTATGGCGCGTTACGTTCAATTCTCACTAAAATATGGTTTCTTTTATAGTGTTGCCGCGTTCCACGGGCGAAGCTGATTAATTCAGCACAGACGACAGAAAAGGACGGAGTAGAGGAGGAGAACATTTTATTGACTATTTCCAAATCCCATTCAAACGCTCGGTCGATTCGACCACACACATTAACCCTTTTTGTCGACGACATCGAGAAATCGCCGAAGGAAAGTTCAATCTCGCTACACACATTTTCACCACTTTTTAAGGGTCAGAGCATGAAATTTCTTTCTCCCTATTTAAGGCTTCGGCCGGTTACGAAGAGGAATTCAATTTCAGCTTCGACTAAAGACCGGAACTCATTTCATAAATCACCTCCACAGCAACGCCGCTACGAAATCGAGATTAGTCAATGGTGGAATACATCTTGCTGGGTAAAGCCGGCTAGAGAGATTGCAAAGGTTCGTAAACACATTGCTTTACTGTTAATTATTATTGACCGTTTTTATAACTTTTGACATGCGATACGCGACAGAAAACATGTGTTCTAGCGGTATGAAACTGAGAATAGTTACCATTGCTGAGAAATAGGCTGTAAATGCGTGGAATGCTTTGAATAGTTTTTTTGTGAAAAAGTGGAAAAATTTAATAAAGAGTCAATAAATAAAAAAAATATTATAAATAAGGCTTAATTTTCGATAAGTCAAACGGCATTTCAGTACAAATTGTGGAAAAAGATTGATTTTTTGACATTAAAGATTCGCGATATATACATGATAAGGTGTTGTACTATAAAACAAGGTAAGAACATAGATTCAGAGATTCTACAAAAGTAATATGATTCAACAAATATGTCCGAGATAACACAAAATAAGAGAAAAATTCGCGATGTCAAAGAATATGTGTATTTAATCAAAAAGGTTATTGGTTGAAAGAGATATAAAATTCGTGGATATAAATATTATATTCTATCCTTTCCAAATGTCTTGTTTCATAAACGATAGGAAACGAATCTTCCTAAATTTCGTACCCCAAGAAAACGAAGGCTCTACTGTAAAAAATAAAAATAAATTCCATTCTTCGAAAAGTTGTTACATTGCATAAACTGCATCACATGTTTACAATGGATTCCTTTCAGAAAACCGACAGCAACTGATTGAAAAACTCGATTCCACATTTCCATTACACTTTCCACACCATCCTCTTGCCACGACGAAAGGGGAAAATGGAATCGACAGAACAAATTTCTGCACAAATTTCAATCAGAAAGTGGGCGCGTGTCACCAAGGGCAGCCGAACCAGAAACATGTTTGCGGCTCACAGCCGAGATCGAACCGGCCGCGGCGGTAGAATTTGCGCGAACACAACAAGCCAACCGCGGGTCGCATCAAACCGACAACAGGACGGAAAGCGTAGCATAATGCATTATTTGTTTTGAATTTAAATTTCATGCCGGTTCCATTTGTGGCCCACATCCTTCACGGGACGAAATTGAAGAACGTTCCATCACCGCACCTGTTGTGTATCTGGCGCGGGCCTAGCTAACTTTCAATCTGCGGTGCCACTGGAGACCAGCGCGAAACGGCCACCCTCACACACAGTGGGAAGCGGAAGCAAAAAAAACAAAACGAACTCGGAGTCAGTTAGTGCGTTCTCCTGGGGATCAAGTTTGTTTGGTAAAGTTTAACCCAGCAGCACCAGACACGGGAAAGGGCGGCTGGGGCTTTTACATCTTCGTACGAACGGTTCGAGCAAAATGTGTCCTGAGCAAAGGAAGAAGACACGGCAAGAAATCGAGCCGTGCGGAGGTTTCTCGCGAAGTGATCATTTGCCGACTTTCCGAAGTTGTGAATTTACTTAAAGGAAAGAGCAAATCTGTCAAGGAAAAAATAATTGACTTTTACAACAAACTTCCCCCTTTTGGAGCGGAATAGCAGAATAAAGAAGGAACTAACCTCAAAATAAAGATGCAACCACGGAGCGCTTGTGAACCGCGATGGGATTTGACATGTGAATTAATACTTTCTGAGAGTGAAAAAGAGACCAATTTAGAATGGAAGAATTATATTAACAATGTTGCGGAATAAATCAACAATTAAATTCTGCAATATTCTGAGCACTACATGAGTCCGTTTCTACTTAGTATGCCATTTTATTCTCGATGGAGATGCCAACTTTTGTTCTACAATTGCTCCAAGTAACTCAAACTTCGTTTCACCCTAAATATCTCAACCATCAAGCAAAAACTCCACATTTGGTCGCTGAGTGGAGCAAACCTTGGAGAGCAGCAAAAAAAAAACAGGAGGAAGCCACCAAAAACAAGCCTCTCCACGAAAAAGAAAAGGACAACGGTCCGAGGTCGAAAGTACCTCGCCGAACCTTTATCTAAGGACATCCATCTGAAATGTTTATTGCGTAAATATTTAAGCGAAACATTTTGATCAAATTCACCTCGTACGCGTGTCCACCCATCCGGGGGATGAGGGGTGGTAGTAGTTTTCGCCGCTCAACTTCAAACCAGAAAACAGAAACAGCGAGACAAAACCTGTCCCCACAAATACGAGAAGCAGCATGGCAGTATGGTGGCCCCAGTTGTACCATGTGTCTCCGGGGAGTTGGCAGAAGTTCGCTCTGCTCCAAAGCCTCCATTTGCCACCTTATCCGATCCACGGCAATGAGGCCGTACGTTGAGTAAATATTTGTCCTTCTTTCAGGGCAGGGAAGCATCAGGCGAACAGTCACATTCTGACTGCTGGGACGACGTTAAGGACGACGGATTACTTACTTTCACCATCGTCGTCCTCGTCGTTGTTTTTTGGGGAAACAGTTCGTGTTTAGTTTCTTACCCCCATACCGGGCCCAGAGCACTTTCTCCGAGAACACTGTCGGTGAAACAGACCTGACGTACTTCCCTAGCTTTAGAGCATTTCCTTTGCACGGTTAAATGAAGAAGAGTATGTGTATGAAACCCCATTTGCTATACGAAGCCGAAAGATGAACCAGGGAAAATAGTGTTCTACAGAACGGGAAGAATATAAAAACCTACCAAAAACGGCAAGTAAAAGTTAACTTTCACCAAAAACAAAACCAAAAAACTACAAATGTGCGCACCAGAGCAAAATTTCTTCATTCGAGTAAAATGTCATAAAATAAAGTAAAATAAAAACCCCAAAAATATAAAACCACTAACACGCACATCGTAAACCATTTTTCGGCCCATTTTCCCTACCGACCGGGGACCGACAGTACTCTGCAGTGTGTGTGTCACCTCCGTTGGGTGCTGCTGCCCCTTTGCCACTCACTGGCATATCACCCAACAAAACTCCGATGCGTCTTCTTCCAGTAAAATCGTACTATCGAGGAAGAAAAAAGAGGAAACAAAACATCAACAACTAACGTTCTTTTGATCGGGAGAGTAGTTTTTAGCCATGTGTCGTCGTAAAATCGTCCGTTCGCTTCAGTTAGAAGGTACATTTCATGTTCGCAATGTACGCTCTTTGGACGTACAGGGTTTGGAGACAATTTCTTTGCCACCTTACATACCCCCCCGGGAAGTTCTGTTTCCAAAAATTAAACCCACTATTGTTTCTCTCATGCAAAACTCAATTTCCTGTTTCCTTCCTATACCGGCCAATACAACACCATATCTCTCAACGCCCCCCCACAGGGTGGGAAAGGATTTGCCACAACAAGAACAAACAAAACAAAAGGACAACATCCGAAACAGTGGCGTGTGAAACACATCGATTCAAAAGTTCCACCGTTTCACATCGACACAGCATCGCAAATCATTTTCCCATACGCCACTCGCACACCGGAACCGGAAAAGCCTAGCGAGAGCACAACGGAAGCTGTGCTGTAGCACAAAATAAGCACAGTGTCACCCTCTGGACACTTGTTGGGTTGAGGTTTTAACCCGAGGATGGCACACACAAAAAAAATCATCCATAAATTGCGTATCATCTCCCCGCCATAAAACCCGCTGGGAAGTGGAACAGAGCCTAAATCCGAATTGGAACAATCAACAGTTCTCGGAACGTAAACCCACACCCAGACACATCAGTGGCAGACCTGGACCAGGATCCTGCAAAATCGGAGGAACCATATATCCGAGCGGATATTCATTTGGGTCGCCGTTCTGGCAACACATATATGGTGATATTTCCAATTTTTTTTTGTCGTGCCGCTCACCTTCGATCATTCCGCTGATCCGGTGTGGGAAGTGATTATTGGTCGATTGTTTACTTTTCCACAACATCCTGTGGAGGGAAGCGTTCCGTCTCCGGTTTGAACGGGTGCCCGTAGTCGATAGGAACGCATATTTTTTCCCCCATCTCGTGGCGTTCCACGAAACAGAAGCGTTGTAATTGGAACAGAACTTTTACCTCCATGAAGCATAGGCAGCGTCGATGTGATGAGATGTAAATTGGGTGCGAAAAAAAGCGACAAAAACGAGTATGAACCAACAAAAAAAAGGACAAAAATCCTCACACATAGATCGTAATTATGCCGGATCTTTAATGTGTGCGTATGTATCCGATAGGCTGGCGCGGTCTTAAACGTGTCAACCCGTATCCGAGTTCCACATGCATGGAAGGATCATATTACAGATAACGCCGGTTGTAATTTATCTCTCGAGTATAAATTTTGCTTTTTTACTTTTTTTACGGTAAGTTTAATCAATTCTTGCTTCAATCACAGGATAATAATTTGCAGCAGCCTGAAAATGTCATTTCAGAGGAAACAAGAACCAAAAGAAGGAAATTCTTCCCACGAAGTGAAGTTGTTTCCCAATTGCCAGCTAATTACGCAGCTTCACTACATCCGTTCGATGCACACAGGGGAATAAATAGCGTGGGATAAAATGGAGAAAAAGAATCTAATATATCGGTGTGAATAAAAGAATTTTTCATTTCCGAGTAATTTCCGAAAGGATACAGGGCCCATACATAACGTAGAGTACGCAAACACCATATGGTGCTGAGTATAATTTATTGGTCAACAGTCGTCAAACGCAGGGATTTTTCTTTCGATAGCTTAGCAATGATTGACTCCCGGGATCGGCATACCGGACACCAATCAATTAGACGAAGGGATTGCGGATTAGACAACAGCTACCGAAACGAGCAAGAAATTATCAATCACTCAAACCTATCAACTGCACACTTGCTGTTCGATTACGGTTTAGGCCCGTCTCGTCTGGGCTGGGGATCGCGTACAGAGATAACCCCCCGGGGTGTTGTGTAGAAAATCCGTTTTGGATAAGGATTCCGGTGGTTTTTGGAAATCTTGGAACGCACTACTCATCGAAGGTTTCTAACAAGTTTCCGTTCCACAATCGGCAAACGGTTATCGTTCAATCATTTGCTTAGCAATACATATACACACATACACACACACCCAAACCCAAAACCTACTAAATACACATCCGTACGCCAGCGCCAGTTGGTACCCACATGACCTCCTTTAGTACCGTACGTATCGGGATGGGGAAGCGCTTACGCACCACGTCGAAAGCATCGAGCCGTAACAAAACGTTGCCCGTATACGCAATTTATACGCAACTTAATTATGCAGCTATTTTCAGCCATTTTGACACCATACGCAATTCTTGGGGCACTGTGAATTGAAGACCTGTTCCTTTTTGCCACACCGGAACGATGAGAACTTCCGCACGATGTGAAACGGAGCGGCATTGTTGTACGCATAAATCGTCTGGCCCTTGGCAGAAGTGGAAAGAAAACCCTCCCGTTTCTCGCAATCTACACACACACACACAAACACACAGATCCTCTATTGCCTTTTTCGTTAAAAAAACCCGCGCAAGAAAACTAGCTTCCTTTTTCTTCTAGGACGAGCTTCTCAACCAGACCTCGGGTGGGGGTGGAGGGAAAGAAAATGCGATCGAACACACAAAGGGTGCCTTCCTTCTGGAGACTTCTGGTACCAATGGTACCATACCTCGAACGAACCCATCCAGAACTCTATCAATCATCGGAAGGACCATCGAGGCAAATGGCATCGAAAAATGAGGAGACCAAAAATAAAAACAAGTCTCAAACATTGAGCCTCCTCACACAGCAATGTTCGCCCAAAAGCATCCAGCTATTCATTTGTGCTAGAAAAATGGACACGATCCTTTGATGGAGGAGGAATTCCATCTAGACAAACAGGCCTCTGTAGCTGTAAACTAAAAAACAAAACAGTCAACACTAACCGAAACGAACCAATCAAACTCCCCAAGAAATTCCCAAGAGTTCCCTAGTCCCGTTTCGGACGCTTCGGATTGTTATGGTTCATTAATAACAATCGATTACACCGTTTAATGCTTTCGAATGTGCGGAGGTGTATCCTTCCAAGGGGTGGGTGTATTCTAGCGCTTTTTGGGGGAGAACTCGCGACAATGTACCGTTTGGAATGGAATGGCACTACACACACTTCCCGATCCGTTTTCATTACATTCGAGGAGATTGTTTTTTTTTTGGGTAAAGAAAATGATTAATTGATTGGTATCCGCTCTGTCTCTCTTCAAAATTCTAGGCCTCTACTCATAACTAACCTATCGAACATGGTTCCGGGACCATGTCGTTGGGGATACGTGTTGTGAGCGGACGTAAACAGTACTTTGTGTACGTTTCATTCCGGCCTGTCGAACTCTTACTGCCCGAGAGGTCTTCATTACCCAGAGGTCTCGGCATAGGGGAAGGATCTAGAATTGGAAAAAAGAATGGAAAACCCAATACCCATTCAGATCCCAATATCTATAATACCCCGAGTACTCTCATTACCCACCGACAAAGAACCACACGGTTTATTCGTTTCTCTCGGCAATTAGCTTCCAATGTGTACCCCCCCCTGTTAGCGAATGTGTGCATGCCCTCAAAACCCATGTAACATGGCGCTTGATTGCTTGTTAAGATTACAGCTAAATGCTTACAACCGGCACCATTATGTTGACGATACCTTCGCACAAGCCGTCTCAGTGACACCAACAACCAAGTGCTGTGGCAGGAGGTTAACAATGGAACTATCGGAGGCACCACGCTCTACACATATGGTAACCGTGTATATGCCAGGTATAACCTATCTACCCCGAGCGCATTCGTTCGAATATTGATGGATGAACGGAATGATTATAAAGCTCAACGTAACGTATCACAGACGCCCGTGCGAAGCCAAACGCAACGCCACTGACAGCCGTGATGATTGATTTGTTTGGGGAGGTTTGAAAAAAAAACACACACACACAGAATGGATGATCCAGTTTGTTTGGAACTCTTGGCCAGACAGCACCATAGTGTTTGTAACATATCACCGAAGCCGGCACTAAACTTGACGAGAATTCATTCCACCCCTAACGTAAGCGCCTTCAATCAAGAACATAATTAATGGTCACAAAGCGGGCCACATATTTACTTCCCTATGGCAGCATTAAACGCATGATACATGCGTACAAATTGTGTTCGAAGAAAGATCCATTATATCGTTCCTAATTGGTAAATTCAATTTCAATACACTCACACCCATATTAAAGCTCACTTCATCTCAATAAAATCTCATCTCGTTCTGCATTTTCATTTCATGTTATACATTTCTTTGTTTTTATTACTACCGCAGTGAAGATTTCTTTTTTTCCCCCCAAACCAGGCGTCTTTAAGTCTACGCAAAGAAATTATTTAGTTCTACGCGAAAAATGCGTCAGAAAATAAAACCACTTTTCAAGTATCTGGCTGCAAACGGAAGAACATGAATGTCAAGTGCAAATAAAATCACCAAAAAACACTACAAAAAAAAAACAAACGCTGTAAAATCATACGCCAGCAAGTGAAAAGTACGGATTAAAACGGATGTAAAAACCACTAGAATAGAGTGTACCAACTGGCACCAACCAATATACTGCGCTGTGTGTGTCTGTACGGAACTTTTGCATATTCAACACACTTGGTACAATAAATTTCCATCACGAAGCTCACTCGCATGTGTTTCTTTCGATTCTCTTTGTCTTCCTCGAGTAAAACTCGTTGGCAGAAAATTATACTAATCAGCCAAAACGCTGGAAATTTCCACGCGCCAACCAAGAAAATGTGAACCCTACACACATTGACGAAAGAGTGAACGCAAACGAAAGGATCCGAACAAATCTAAAAACATTCCAGTTTTATGCAGCATTTTTGCAAGTATTAGCGTGTGTGTGTGTGTGTGTGTATGTGGCTGGTGTGTAGATTTAATGTGCCGGGAAGATCAACTCAATCTCGCAAAAGCGGATGACAGTTTACGATGCTTTGCATGGTATGAATGTGAAATACCTATCGATCCTTCCCATCTTTAGTGCGTTGAAAGACCGCATCTCGCATTGACGCCCCAGGCCCACAGGCGCGTGTACTAACGCGACACCGGGGTCGGGTGGGATTGATGTCTAGGCGCCGTTATGCAGCGAAACGAACCACGTGTCACTCAGGTTTCCGGGAGAAGTGTGGAAAACAAAACTCGGGGAAAGCAGCCGTCCATAATTGGCCTCACGCTGTTGTAAGAATGTTAGCATGGTGGCATGCATGTTTACGGGATGCTGAATGCCGTACAGTTCGAGCGGGCTCAGCGACCTACTTCCTGCAGTGTTACAATGTCCTTCACTATCTGTACACAAATCTGTAATCCTCTGTTTGAATAAATTCTTATCATATTATGTTTATCAGTAGCGATATAATTGTCTCGATTGTTTATAGCTTTCTTAGAAGCATATTGTAAACATAAATAAAAATAAGTAATTTAATATCTCAAAAATACAACCATTAATTGGGTTGAGTTTTTAAAATATAATAAACATTTGTAACAAATTCAGACTCTATTGACTCTAATGACCATATTTATTGCTTTCGAATTAAATTTAAATAAAAATATTGTAATTGTTACTAAAATGTGCTTATTATTTTGCCTTTTTTTTAATTTTTGAAACATAACAAGCAGGATAAAGGATGAACCATTAGCTGGCGTTGAAAAAAGGGGTCTTCAACCGTATGCATTTATTCAGACAGGCATACAGACACCCTCCACACATGCTGATGAACGCATCCTTACGGTAACAGGGAGTTAAAGCATCTGGTTAAGGTAAAGCTTATACTATCATACCCTTCCCAAACACATTATCCTTGTTTTACTTTTCTTCTTCAGCTGCATCTACACTTTTCTCTCTCTCTCTCTCTCTCTCTCTCTCTCTTCTACAAGTCATCCCTGCAAGTCTCACTGCATCCACTGCACAAACACCAAACAGAAACCCCCCGCGTCGTGTGATGTACCATCCGCTAGTGGCTGATGTTAGTAAACTCACCCTTAAGCATCCATCCGAACTAGGTCCTGGGTGTAAAACTGTTCGTACGGGTGTGGGTGTGTACGATTGTCTACTGCGACTTACCCTTCTTCCGGTGACGACCTCTCATCCCTTCATCACAAAACCACGGCAAGGCAAGGATCGTACAGATCGAAAAGGGGCGATAGTGACGAGTTGGAAAATATGTATTTTTTGTTTGCAATTCCAATAATAATAATACACGCTGACGATGTTCCCCTTCGGGTGAGTTACACATTTTCACTCTCACGAATTTTCCACCCAAAAAAGAGGTCCATCTCTCTCTCTTCCTATCTCTCTCTGTCACTCAAACACACTCTGTTATCTTGCTATTTCACGTTCCTCTCATCCTTTTCTTTGTCCTAATGCCAACGGTAGCAAATTGGAGAAAGGTGAAAAGAAAATTGTCGATGAAAAACCGGGCCAAAAAAAAGGTGAGAATGAACTGCTGCTCAGTGACGGAGAGCATACGGTTTCCACATCGGACTCTCGGGAACATGCGCAGTACCCCAGTACCGTAAAGGACGATGTCCGTAACATGTGGCATGGTGTTATGGAAATTTTTTAGCCTTCCCTGAAAACCTCGCTTTACAGCGTCACCATCTAAACGTTAAGCGCCACAAGGGCTCCCCTCCCTCCCCAGGTTTAAGCCCCGTTTGTTTGTTCCACTGGAGGGACTTGTTGGTAGCTACCAGTTGGTGCAAAGTGAGCAACCTTGGTGGGGAAACAAGGGAAAATAAGACAGGAAAAACAACAGTACAGGTACCACACACCGAATGGGTAATTTCGGAGAACTTTGTGTACCACAGATGCAGCACCTAACTTGGACACTTGGAAGATAATGATTCTCCTGGATGCTTTAACACGATCATAATGAATTTGACATTAACAATTGCTAGCAATATTAAAGTCAATAAAGATCTTTGAAAAAGATCCAAAAAGCAATTCGTAATACATTCCTCTCACTTTTAAAAATACTTCAAAGCTATATATCCTGAAGATCTGGACACATGAAAACATCCACCCGGACATCATACTTACATCCGCTTTCGTATATTCTTCCTACTCGGGAGTTGTTTGCTTGGCAAACAAAACAAAACGCCCAAGACGCAAGGTGAAATACTTGAAAAAGCCATACAAACGGCCAGAGTACGGAATCTTGAACAAATACGCAGAAACAGTTATCGTCACCATCATCATCATCATCGTCGACGCAAACCTCCTCCACAAGGATTCCCTTCTCCAATATCTTCTCCAGAATTGGTGGAGTTGAGTGAGGAACGGAGTGGAGGTGAAAAAAATACAACCAGAGATCCCAACTAGATGTCCTTTCCCCATAATTTCCCGACGCCCTTTCTCATCAAACCGGTTCGGTAAAAGTGCGATATGACAGCATGGGTGTCGGTGCACTTAACCATTCTGTTTTTTTCTACTGAGATGTCCAAAAAGGCGAGTGCTCCGGATGGGTACAACGGAATGATGATACGGAGCACAAGCAAAACGAACGGAGGAAGAAAAAAAAATGCACATAAAGACAAAGAATCGTTATTGCCCGAAATAAAAACAACGACAAAACAGAACGGTAATGGTGCCAACGACACAGTGCTGTTGGGGTTTGAAGTAATAGCTCAAACACACCAAATGCCGAACGCCAAGGACGTATATACCGTTTCCATACTGTTCGGTACACCCGTTACCACCAGCTAGCGGACTCAACACAGCTTTTTGGCCGACGAGCTTGCTGGCAGAGCAAGCGGTAAACTATGGTATTATCACCCACGATGAGCGGATTGGAGCGGATGGTCGGAACTCGCCAACAGTGACTTGGATTGGAAATGACAAGGAATGGAAAACACAGATCAAGATGTGGCAATAGTCGTTACTACCATCGGGGGCCGATTTTGCTGGGGGCCGCCGCCTGTTGATGGGAAACATCCAAGGAAAATGGTCCAAAACTATGTATTGTGCTAGCAGCAGGATATTGTCTCTTGCTTCTTTTCCTTCCCCCGCCAAATCGAGATTGCTACCTTGCTATTTTCACTTCCGAGAGAAGCCATTCCATAATAACAAGAAAAGTACACAACAAAAAAACCCCCCAAGAACTCCAGTTCAATTCGATTTAATTCCACATCATGGTGGATTGCGGCGTTGACTGTAACTTACTGTTCTCGCTTTGCCTTGAGACAACCGTTTAGGATACTCTGGTTTACGATTTCAGTAGCACAGTTTGCTTCACGGCAGCTTCAAAATCAAACCCACCCCTGCCGAGGTCAGCTGAGGCGTCCAATTTTAGGTTCGTTCATGAAACTACTCAAACCACTTTAACGATAGAACGATATGTTGCATCGAATATCAAACCACTGGAAAAGCACTATTTTGGTGCAGGTGTTGAAAGTTTTCTAATTTTTCCACCATGTACTTTATGCTTCGGTTGCTTCACAGGTTGTGGGCATGAAAAATAAAATCGACAAAAAAAAAGTAACACTACAGTCGAAATGGGTAGAAGACACCCGTAATCGAATTCTTCGAAGTGCAACCACCAAAGTGCACACACACATCCCGAACCAGCTGGAACTGCACAAGTAAGCACTTATGAAATGAAGGTAATGTGGGAATGTGGAACCGGTGAGATACACTCGGAAATGGTTCCTTCAGGCAATACGTTGATCGTAAAAAAAAGAAACAGGGAATGAAATCGGGATTGAATCGATCCGGGGGGTTCGATCCACTGCTGCAAGATGTGACACCCAAAGGGCATTCGGCAAGTCAGTGTGCAGTTCTGGGTGATTGTGAGGGCGTACAGAAATAAAAAGCTACAAACTTCAATACATATGGAGACGCCTGGTCTAATTCTAACTTTTTTAAGTAATCATTATTTTTGGGTAAAAAAATATTATTAACTTAAATCATTAAACTAGATCCCTTTAAGACAAATTTATCGTACAAAATATCGTACATTATTTTTATAGCATTAGAATATTAAGAATTCAATTTAAGCAACAAAAAAATCAAACATTTCACTATTATTATGAGAAATAAAATTACACCCACCATGACGGAACATTTTTATGTGTACCGCAACATAGCGAATAGTCGAAAAGAACCAAGAAGAAATATCGTTTCACACACCGGACCAGGAAAGCCACACCGAACCGGCACGGTTACCAAACGTTGCGGATAAATTCCAAAGGTAAGCAATTCGAAAAACCCCCATACCAGGGTTGGGAAAATATGCAAGAAAATGGAAATCACCAATGCTGCCTCACACACACTTTTCGGTACGATTTCCACCAAGGTGTCTAGCCTGTGTGTGTGTGTGTGTTGTTCGACTGCCGGTTTACGATCCCTCGGGAGAATGCATGAATGTCTTCCCTTGGTTCAATCGAACAGTGGACACAGTGAGGAGTGGATGCTATTGAATTCTATTTAAATTTTTATTGATTTTATTTACACATCGGATGCCTCCAAATTGTCGGCTGTGCTGTAATCCGGGGTCAGCAGATGTGAACTCGGGGAACGATTATCACAACCCCTCGACGGGATAATGCGGTGACGTTCAAAAAGACATCTGAACATTTTTTTTTTTGAATTTCTAATACAAATTTCAATGAAATTGATCTTCCTGTTGATTCAAAACTAAAGGACCGCATTCCTATTGAATGCTCTTTTAATGGCCTATTTTAACATGTTTTTAAATATTCTCTTGGGATTAATACTTTCCGATTTTTTTTTTCATAACGTCTATTTAATGTTGTGAATAATGATAAGCCAATCGAATGTTATTCACTTACCCCGCGCTAGTCCCTTCGACTCGACGCTTCTGCTGCGCGACCACTTGATTGGGGTCTGCTACTGGAAAAGAAAAGAAGGAAAGAAAGGGCAAAATAAATAGACGAAAATTAAAAACCCACTTGAGAACATGCAAATCAGTAACAACCACCCCCCGCCTTGTTTCCGAACACCAATCGAATCCTTCTTGATAGGTAAACAAATCGAAATCATTTTCACACGCCACGAAACAACTGTCACATCAAAAGCACCCGAGACCGGCACACTTTCTGGATGCTCATTTTCAATGGACAACCGTTCGGTACAGACACACACTTACCGGTGGTGCCGGCATATGCCATATCAAAGCCATAAACTCCGTAGCCCCACATCGTGCGGTTATGTTGTCCGTTTGCGAAGAGGAGAAACAACTATCCACTAAATCGGTTAGCGCCAAACTGACAGCGAATGAATGGTGCGATTGGAATGGCTTTGAGGGAGTGCGAAAATTCTGCCAATTTGACTTTTTTTCTTTCAATTATTTTCACTCGTTTTGCAACCACCTGTCCTGTGTGTAACAAGCGAAAACAATTGTCCTGTCTATTGCTGTATTACAACTTCCTATCTTGGCGGAGAAGAATTTTCAAGAATAGCCACAAAACGAAATCCCTTAATTGCTTAGATCGCGCGTACAGTACTCAATCGCACGGTCGGTTTAAGGTAACCCGCAACAGCACTTCTGGGCTAATTAAAATCCAACCATCGATATCGCCAATCAACAGCCACACGCCACCACTACGTACACCGAGACTAGACGAGCGCACTTTTGTTTTGCTTGCAAGACACAATCACAAAGCGTTTCCCGTTCAGCGTAAAAGGACGCTAGAGTATGATGAGTTTGAGTAAGCTGACGAAGAATGCAGGAAAAACGACTACGATACGTCCTGCATAGTCACACACACACACACACAACCGAATCGGACGTTGATAACAAGGAAGAAAAAAAACTTCTTTCCCAAAGTTTCGCTCCCAGAGCAGTATCATCTCTGGTCCGTAGCTAGGAAGATGCTCGCTCTCTCCGAAAGCAACACTTTTTCCCCTTTCTAAGGGACAAGACGAACTAAGACACTCACTTAGTTTTTGTGGAAAATGCAACGGTGTGCAAATGGCTCACCCCTTAATGCTTCACCCATCGAGAAAGAAAAAAAAACAAGGAGAACCTAAAAGAGTGTTCCACACAGCAGCATAGAACCGGTGTGTGTGGGCACCATTCAACCTACCGAGCACACGCTGCTGTCCATTTATCGGTTCTCGGGAAATGCGCATGACCTGTACCGTTTCGTGATAACAACGCAAACCAAGGCAAGCAATGCCGGGAGTCATTCAAACGGCATCGTAAGGATGATGTTCCAAACCGGCACGGGTAAGGGGATGGGCGAAGGATATCTCAACTTTACCTGGCCCCCGTCAGGTATGCTAGCATGCTGCACGGTGAGTACCGCTTTTGACACCCCAATCGTATTTTGCCAATCTTCCAACATACCCAACAGTGGGGACGGAGAGTTGTCGGGGAGAGGGGCAGAGTGAGCTGTGGTGAAGCGCAGCTTGATTAGATTAGGTCCATTAGTATGCAAACCACGATATGCACAGTATATACCCGTGTCTCACGTGTTCTACCCGGTCACGGGGACGTAAAACTTCCTGTCGCAACCATACTAAAACTGATGCCCTTTACTTTGAAGAATACGGGATGCTCCCCGCTCGGATATGGACGGGGATGGGGTTTTGAGCAGTATACGGGAACACAGTGCAGAAGCGGATGGTGTAACAACCTTTAGTACGGTCGAAGATGAGCACTGTGTGTTGCCGAATGCAGTTGATAGTCCTTTAAGGTAGGTCTCTTTTGAGTTTTCTTGTTTTTCTCTATTTTCAGCACTGTAGATGTCATGTACAACAAACACTGTGCATTTAATTGCACACTTTTGCAGATGTTGTAGAGCAGAAAAATATACCTTCATGGAGCTTATTTCTCGTGTACTATGTTGTATTTTAATTAATCCTAAAATGAGAATAAGATTTATTATTTTGAGGTATTATTTCTATTGGAACTCAGCTGATCACGTGGTTTTCACCATATATCTCAACTGAAAGTTAGTCATCCCTTCCTGATGCTACGTCTAAGTCAGGTCTTCGCTCGAGAAAATACCGAAACATGTCCGTGCACGTGCACAGACCGATCGCCCAATAATTACACGTACACCCATCATTTCAAGGCCCTTGCTCCCATCTTCAGCTGCATTGGAGGAGCTACTCGAATGCTCGGAAAGGAACCTGTTCCACACCCAAAAAAAATACCCCAAGTCCATCCAAACATACACACAGATTCACATACACACGGCACGTTCTACTTCCGCCAGCAAACGTGATCGTGGAGCGTGTGGCTCACGCGACCCGTGGCGCATGATTGGAATTATAACAAAAATTAGGATGCAACCGTCATGCCGTCATATCGACAGAGCACCATACCCAACCAACCCTTGCGAGCGTATACCCCTTGCACACACACACACACACAAAAACCCCCAGACAGGACATCATCACGGGGCGTCAGGCGAATGAATGTCTTTCACGTCCCAAAAACCGTTTTGTTGCCCGTAGCAAACGTGTGGCTGGTGGGTATGGGGGGCAACAACTGACAACTGGCCACGACCACGGCCAACATGGTGCAAAAAATACTATACGGAATGGGAATGGTAACAACGATTGAAAAAAAAACTGAAGAAACGTAACGCAACCCAAATCACGGAACACGCGCCTCCATCCATTCGTGGGGGATAGTGTGGGAGACAGCAGGCATGGTGGTGTGGTGGTGTTTCTTAGCTTTTCTTAGTTAATATGTGCGGCAGCATGCATTATACTTTTCGTGCCCTCTCCCCGCCAGCACAGCGAACGGGAATGTACGGTCAAGGATACGGAGCGTTTACTCGTCAGGTAACGGTGGGTCAACCTTCGCTGTGTGTGTGTGTGTGTTTTTTTTTTCAACAAACCAGAACTGCGTGTGTCCTTGAAATATGTCTCCCACCGGTTTGTCGAACCAGTTCACGCACCCAGCAATCCAACGAAAAGGACTTCGAGCGTTCCTGTCTGCCTGGGTCCACACACATATGTTATATGCAGAACACGGATCAAACCACAATAAGAAACAACGGTAGGCACGATCCATGGATGCTATCTCCGTTTGGTGGATGTGTTCGTCCCCCTGTTCGTCCCTGTTCGTTTACCGGACATTATCTCAAACCGCTCCGGATGGCCGCTCCGGGTGGCGAATCATCGATTTCATTAAATTTCTGAACAGGAACGCAAAAACGGAACATTGCCCGTTTTCCATTGCTGTTTTCTCTCGTGTTCTCTTCCGCCCAGCTTTCCAGCACGTTCACGTACGGCATCACTTCCGCATGCATCACCCCCCCCCCCCTCCCCCCCCCCCCGCAGCTAAAAAGTACCTTCCGTCTGGACATGCCATCCTACCCCATTACGGATGAAAGTTGTGTCGTTGAGGTGTCGAACGTTTTGGGTGATGGCTGGTGCTGGTGGTTCCACCAGGACACACTCAACACGAGCAAAACCGCGATGGCGCACGTTCGGCACGAAAACGGCCAATCATACCCTTGCACCATACCGGGATCACCCTCGCCTCCAGACAGACTCCCTGCAAAATCTCTGTCCCTCTCACACACCCTTCGCACCCAGTCGATGAAACGAAATATGGTTCAAGGTCGGATCTTTTCATCACACCGTATACTACGAACAACTACTACGTGTCTATCCCCCACACAGCCCTTCCCCCCGCCGGGAGGGGGGTCCGGCTAGCACCACAGTGGCTCATTCAATTGGCGGTTCGGTAGACTGGGATTAAAAGACGGAAAACACGGACGAACCACCCCGGTTCGTGACGGTTCATTCACAATTTTTGTGGCCACAAGCAGGTTTCATCCATACCTTCCTTTCTCGTCGCACATGTTTTCCTACACCCCACCGAGAACGACGGAACACGAACCACGAAAAGGTCGACAAAATACACATCCGAGACATTCGTGTGACATTCGTGTCACCATTGTGCCCGTCATTAGCCGCGCACGGCATGCGGTAGAAGGCGGCGCGGGTGATCCCATCCCGTGTGTCATTGGACACGTTGCCCGGTGCTTCTCTCTTCCGGGTGAGATTTTTCAGCTCACGCTTCACCAGATTGTTACAGTGGGTCATTGGAGAAATACGAATACGACCAACAACGAAAAAAAAAAAGATATGTCAATATCGGTGAGAACCTGGCAAACGGTATGTTGACCTGGTGCAAAAACACACGCTACCCGCACGGACTCAATCGATGACGTGTTGCCAATGTTTGAAAGCGAAAGTGCATGCCAATCTTTATTCATGCACGGAGCGGGGGATGGTGGTTCGTTCGGGACTTTTAAGTGGTGTAGGACTTAGATTTCAACCTACTTCAAGCGCGATGAAATGGAACATAGAAAACCGCTATGTGCAAAAGACACAAAGACACGGTCGTGCGATGAACGATTAAAAACGGAATATTCAGGGTATCCGCTTGATGGATTTTGTATAGATTGCTCAAAACTATCTTCAGATATTTGTACTTTTTATAAATTTTCCAGCACAGTCGTGTTTGTGTATGTTATAATGTGGATAATATGTCATTACCACAGTTTTTATTCATAGAGTCGCTTTCAGAAAACGGAATTGATCAAGATTTCCAGAGCTTGTAGTTGCAGTACTTGTAGCCAAGAACAAGACGAAAAAAGCAGTAGATCGCATGCTTCTGTATAACGGATTCTCAAAGGATATTAGAAAGGAAATAGTTCGTATGAGATGCCGCAATCGAGAGGAAAAATTGGAGAAGGATTTTTGAAGTCTTTGCCGTATGTGGTTGCACTCTACTGAATCTACCTGTTCTGCCTGAATTAACCAGGTTATCCATATCTTTACCAGTTTTCATAATCAAAATGTCACTTAATATCTTCGAAATGATACGCTACAACTCAACTTGTAAAAGGTTTTCAGCCCGTCCCAATGAACAGAGAAGGCTAATTTAGGTAGATCTTAATTGATGTGAAGTCTTGCATTGATGAGTTACTGGTAGATGAGGGAGCTTGAATGTAGGCAGTTCATAGGACTTAAAAATCTATCAAGAACCCGCTAAAATGACTAACTTTGAGTTGGTACCTTTTTCTCCTTGTCGTTAAGCCAAGAAGAAGAAATACAGGATAGTGGTGGGAACTACGGAGTGGATTCATGAATTTACTCCGACTCCGATGTATAAAAACTGGAGTATACTCCGAAGTGATTACTCCGGTCTAATCCGGAGTAACTCCTGAGCAATTACACCGGAGTAACACCGAAGATTACTACGGAGATGACTCCAGATTACTCCGGAGTTAACAACGGCGCTGCATCCAATGTTAACTCCGGAGTAATCTCCGATTTTAACTAAATGATAACGATCATTTACATCATCAGGATACGCGTGATAGGTCCTCCTCAAACATAAGAAATCTCAGTAAACTCCATCTTCTCGTCCAAATATCACTCTCGACAAATATCTTAGTTTTAGGCTAATTTTAAATTTTAACTATAAAGGGGAATAGTTAAGGAGATTATTTTGAGATCTGAAACAAAACATTCGAATGCGATTATAACTGTTAAGAAAGGTTGCCTAACTTTAACACATTTTGCATAACTTCGACACTATTAATTAAAAATTATATGCTAAATATGTTCAGAAGACAAAAGAGCTGCACATAAAAATGTATGTATACTTGCAGCTGTGTCATAAATAATTTGCAAAAAAAACCCGAAACCAATTTAAATAA
The DNA here is from genome assembly GCF_943734845.2 of Anopheles funestus. NCBI lineage: Eukaryota > Metazoa > Arthropoda > Insecta > Diptera > Culicidae > Anopheles > Anopheles funestus. The sequence continues at coordinate 81,830,299 of NC_064598.1, read as the reverse complement.
AGCGTACCAACACCGGTTAATCCACATGCACACCAGCGAGCATTTAATCGATTGCAACCATACCAGCGGTCACAAGCTGCTACCACGTGGATGGATAATCGTACGATCATTGGTACGAATTATCCTGTCTCACTACCACGCCCCACACACACATACACAGCCTCTCCAACAATTGACGATATTCGATAGCCGAAGAGATCGGAAACATATTTCATCATCGTCACCTTCCGTCGATGTCCGCCCGTTCGCTGGCACATTAACACGAACATACCAATTTTGCATTCTCCGCTTTCCTCCGACGACGCACATCAATTCGCATCCGCCAAGAATGTCGACCAGTAAGGTGTATGTGTGTGTACACAAGTACCTTTTTGTTCCTTATCCCCCTTCTCATTCTTATCATTTTATCTTCCATCCAAGCCCAAGCAAACAACAAGCGCCGCCAGAGTGGGTAGCGATGAAATATGAAAAGAATGTGCGTAATGAAACGTTTAGCGAATTTTTCATCCTCTCGCTGCGCATCGATTCACTTTCTTTCCGTAGCCGGCCGGTGGACGTCTTCCAACTCTGCGGCCAGTAGCCGGTTCGAAACGGTTTTAAAAAATATTTCCTGACTCCGGCATCGAGTCGGAATCGAGTGAGAGTTGTCGGTTTTTATGTGGCTCATTTTTTATTCGCTGTTCCATAATTTATAATTATTATTTAATACATTCGCCCGAAGAGTCGGACACCTCGATAGGGAATGCCTTGCGCAGTGCCTGCGAAAAGGGTAAGTAAAATGGGGAATAAAAAAAACGGCCCCGACCACAATCGCCCTTTCTTACATGAGACGATGGATCGGTGGTACTTTGGACTTGCTAACTGCTTCATTATTTATCAGTATATCCCGCAATTCGGATTATACACTCGTTATTTTGCTGTTTTTTTTTTGCTCTATCAATAGCCCACACGAAAGGAGTCCATGAAACGTTGGACGAATGGAACAGAAAAAAACTGTACTTCATTTTTTAATTTATTTTCTACATTTCAAACGATCGCACTTGGCATTTCCCGTGCTAGGAATGATATAACATTTAATATCTTAATTAAAGATCGCAACCGATCGCGATCCGCTGCGAATGGTAATGGAACCGCCAATAGAGTGATCTGCGCACAAAATTAAAAAAAATGAAATTGTAAAAACCCAACACATTCGTTTGCGAATGAATATTCAATAAAATGTGGAACACTGAGACCTGTAACAAAAAACAAGACAGCAGATGAAAAAAAAGCATCTGGAAATGTGTGGGGAATGCTTTTGCACTAACCGGCCATTATCACCTCACAAAACGAGTCCTTTTTATTGATGCAGAATTGTAAAGGGAAGGAAAAAAAGAAATACAACTCTACTAATAATATACCCGTGTTTAACAAGCTCATAAATACGTTAAAAAGGCATTCTAGCAAATAATCTTCCTGCGCAACAAAAAAAATTAATTCTTGTATATGGACTTTTTTTGCCTCCTTCATTTTCAGTTTTAATACCTTTCATTCCAACCCACTAGAGACCAACCTCCTGGTGGTAGACACGTGGCAATGGGTTTTGTTCTCATCGACAACCGATTATGCCGCACACCGTAGGAAGTCCGATCATCAACAGACCATCGGGTCTGGCCCGATGCTCTTTCGGTGCGGAGTTCCGCGATTAAGAGGGGACAGATAAATTGAATTCCACAATGAAAGCAGCAGCAAAAAAACACTGCAACCTTCCGACACCTTCCTTCATTCGGCAATACTCGGTGTGTATCATATGTCTCATAAATAATAAAAAATGAATTTCCACTTCGGAAATTAAAATGAAATAATAAAAGGGAACCTACTGTCTGCTTGGTTGGATGAAGTTTCAACTGCATGCGTCACGATTGCCCCCCATTTTGCCCTGCCGTATTAAACCTGCAAAAAAGGGAAACGGACCCAAGAAGCCCCGAGAAACACGACTTATCATAATCACCCTTCTCCACCGTAAGATCATGACTACCTTCCTTCCAACTATTGGACGACCTCTGTTCGGCAACTGCAACAGAACCACTCAATGCGACACTTTTTCGTCTGCAGACCCCGGAGCAGGTGATACCGTACGATATTACTTCCAAATCGATCGAAAACACCCCGGATAAGAACTCCGTTCCCGGGAGTGTTGAGGTACGTACGTTTGTGGCGATGCGAAAACTATTCCAAGACTTGTTCCACCAATAGAAGGGAAGAAATGGTGTGGTGGACGTGTAGCAGTCCTCGGTTTTTGGAGATCAATTATTTCGATAGCGAGCCGAAACTGACACTTTTAATTTATTACTGCCCTTGTTTATCGGGTCAAAGAGACCCCTTAAAAAAGGATGAAGACGAGAAAGCAAAAACATTGGAATGGCAAGTCCAACATTTGGGTATAAACGTAGTACACTTCTCGACAGGTTGACTATTTGAAAGGTTTTGCTGTATTTTGGTAAATAATATAAACTTTGAAAGTCATAATAATTATGAAATTGAATTTACATTACAAATAACTTAAAAGCATTTTAAAAGAAAAAACCCACAAGAATTTATAAATACAAAACTACTAACACTAGAACTTCTACAACAACCATTTTGACTGTTTCTGTTTCTTCCGATCATACTATTTTTATAGAACTTAATAAATGTACCCTAGTTGAAGCATAATTTTGACATATATATTTTATAGCATTAAAGCTCATAACAAATTATTAATTAGAGGTCCTTACGCCAAGAAGGGAGAGAGTGAGCTTTTATTTGTTAATTGTTTTCGCTTAATTTTTAAGGTAAAATAATGAGTATTTGTCATCCAACGATGATAAGATGATAAGTAAGATAACTTCATTAGATTTCATTATCTTCTTTTAAACTATTGTTATTTAAAAAAACCTTGTTTTGAGCTTTTGAACGTACCGCACAACATATTGGGTAATTCTAATAAATACTAATAAATAGTAAAGTATACAACCGTAATAAAATAGTTCTTAAAGAAATCATTCACGTGCCTTCCATTTCGCTTACCCCCGGCGGAAAGGTGTTACCAAACCAAACACAACACGTGACATAAAAATTTCCAGCAAAAAATGCACACATGATAATCATAAAAAGAACCAAACAAAAAAAAATGACATATGCGCAAACAAACAGAACGAAGCGATAAAATGAAGACCCACTAACCACCAACCGGCAAAAAACCATCCATCCAACCACAGATTGAGATGCCACCAAACGGAAGGGGGGATAGAGAGAATGAGAGAGAGACAGAAAAAAAACATGGTTGAGGAATAATAAAAGTTCATAAAATTAGGATTAATTAACAAAATTGAAGTCAACCGAAGCGGCGCGACCGAACGGTGCGCGTTCCATTCGCCGTGCTTCCAACCGTCCGAAGGGTGCATATATGCTAATAAATTAGGTAAGAAATGAATTAGTTTGTCAAAATACGGTTTCCATGAGAGAGAGAGAGAGAGAGAGAGAGAGAATAAAAAAAACTTATACATTCACCTATGGGGAACATGTAATGTAAGCAGACGGTGTTTGTTTGCCAACTAAAAAAAAACACACGTAGAATGTCCTTTCGGAAAGTCCAAACCAAAAACCAACGAAGAGGATTCGCTTCATAAAAAAAAAAACCCGCGGCAATATATGAATACGGTTTTTGTGTTTTTTAATTTCTAAAGTGTCCAAACTCACCGATGTCACGAGCGAGCGCGTTTGCGTTTTGGAAATAGTTATGGCAATAGTAAATCTTGAATTATCGCAATGTTTTCGGGGCCACTCCGGTCGGACAGATGGATCTAAGAGATAGGGAACGAACCGTACCATTTCTTCCAGTGTGTGGAAAGCTTTTGTCCCGGTGACATTTAATGCTCACCGGCGTGTGGTGGTTATACGGTCCTTATCATGCTTCATTACCATACCCCTCTCGACTAAAGGGAACGCCGCTTCGTTCATCATCAGCGAAAGCCCATCTCAATGAAAGTGTGAATAAAACATTTTATTTATGTGCCTTCTGTCGCAAATGTTCGCACTAGTGTACAGATAGACGCATGTGAAAGGTAGTTTCAACGTAGCACCTTATCTACAACCAGTGCACATTAGCAAAGGAAAATAATTTGATTAAAGCTGTTCCCCGTTTTCCACCAGGCACGAGATATTTTCATTTTCAAACGTACGCTACCACACTGCCAGCCCATCCCAAAACAATTAGAATTTTGCTGCTTGATTTACTCATTTCTATCCCCGCACGCCTAGAGGTTAAGCAGCAGCACCATTTTAATGAAGCGTAAATCATAAATATAATAAGCCCAATAGCTATTGACAGCGTTGTTTTCCTCGCACCCGATGTATTATTCTAAGCCAATGATCGTAAAAAAACAGTACTCTCCGTCTTTCTACCGGGCATCGAAACTTAGCAAGTTGTGCCCAGGTGTATGGCGACTAAAATTATCCACAGAAAAACAAAACACATTATGAAGATGTTTCCCTTCGAGGGCTAGAGAGCTGAGGGATGATTTTAAATTGTGTCGCTAAAAATAGGTTGCAAAGCGTTGTTTGCGTTATGTAGTGACCGTCCATCGATAGTTGAAATGGCAGCAAAGGGTGTAATTGCATTGCTACTTTGTCATTGTGCAAATGACGATGATGAGGAGCTGATCTTCTCGTCAGCTGATGCTGCTGATGATGAGCGTAATGTGTACTGGATTAGACAGGTTAGTTTATAATGTTTTTTTTTTTTTCAAAAATCGTTTAAATAATTTAAAACATTTGTAAATTACGCAGTAGAATAATCTCTGGACAGATTAGATTTACATGGAAGAGCTACTTTTTTTAAGATTATTCAAAGCAAATTTCAAATTCTTTGTGTTTTGAAATTTCAAGAAGATCTACTAAACCAATTGTTTCATAATTCTGCATGTTATCTTAAAACTTTCCAAGGAATTAACCTCTAATGAGCACTGGACCGTTGAACATAAATATAATCGTTATTGGGACTGATTAAAATACGATCTAGCTTAGAATTGAACCTCGTGCCGATAATTTATACAAACAATATTTATAAAAAATGTCTTGAAAATATCCATTAAGTATTAAAAAATTCTAAATAAACGAAAAAGTACAATAATTTTAGTCCTCTTTTTTGAATTTCGAGTAAAACAATAATCTTTTTAAAAAAATACATTTGAGGGATAACTGATTGGCCAATAAAGTATCGTATGAAGCGGTTATTCCATTACCTTAAGCTGAATTTCAATCGGCTAACTGAGTCTAAAAGGAAAACAAATAAAGTTTAGCGTCTCATTTAAACTTTCAAAGCAAACCAAATGTGTTTCGAGAACGAGAACAATTGGTTTTCTCATCCATTTTTCACCAATTTTAGCACTAGTAACAAATTACATGAAAAACATGTTTGAAAATAGGATCATTTTGCAATAGAATATATTATAGCTTATTGCAGATTATCTCTTCAGTATTTATTGCTGAAAATAATAATTATTTATTACTTAAATTTCCTATGAAAATTATGACAGTGATCTTCACAACAGAATTCGTAAACAACGTGTTTAAATATTTCCTTTAAAAAGGCGGCAAATAAATAAAAAAAAACCTATCGGATTATCAATGCTTCACGCACAGTGATAAAGGCCGACGATGCTTTAGACTCCCCTTCAATTCCACTGAAAACGTTGTCGAAATTATCATTGTACGATCAGCTTGCAAACGATAGCACAAACTGTACTAAGATGGCAACAAGAAGCCTTTCGACATTTAGCGTTTTAATAAACTCGTCGTCGTAAGCAACCAAACCCAGTTCCCAAGCTGGTGACAAAAACCGAAACGAATGTATTGACGTACCCATGGCCATGATCAAAACGACCGAATCGCGGCGGTTATAGATTAGCGTCCAAGCAGTTTATCAGGGTCACTGACATAACGTGGCGTGGCGCCAAATTTTACCTTTTTTACCACACCACCCATACACAAAAAAACGCTCATACAAACATAAGGCACCATTGTCGGGAAAGGTGATTCGGTTTGAAAAAGAGCAAATGAAAATTCCATTTCATTCGCTTTTGTTCAACCCCTTGTTCGAATTATGCTCGGTATGGTAGGTAAGGAAATTATGCTTTGCCAGCTTCCCGAAGGCGAAGTGATCCGAACCGATTGTGCTCGTTGGGTGCCTTGTTGTTTCGTTAGTGTGGGTACTGGAGGTTTGTTTTCTCATACTTTACTTTTTGCTCTTGTGCCCCGAAAAGGTGATGAAACTGTCTGCATCTTCCATCGTGACCATATACCCTGAGAGTGGTATAGGCCAGCCAGGCTCGGTTTCTGCTTTATGCTTCAGCCAGTATGCTATATGCTGCTGCCCCTTCCCTGAGCGACCCGTCCACCCTATCGCCTCCCCCTTTTGAGGATCATCATCTCGTGCAATGTTGATCGCGCCCTCGGAGCATCGAAAGCATAGCCTGCGCTTAGCGCCAAACCGCTCCCCAAAACACGGCGAAGGGTATCCGCTGGGGCCACGGAAAAATCGTGACTTGATTCTGTGCTGTTCCCTCTCTGTCATTTCTACTTTTTGTTCGCCGCTGTCCTACTCCTGCTTGTTGGCCTGGCTGGACGTGTTGGATGGACGAACCCGGGACCAAGGGAACCTGGCAATGTCTGGTTTTGTTGTAGACCCCGGCTACGTGGACAACAGAGGGTGCGCGCTCGCACACACAAGCAAAAAGGGGTCGACATTCCCGGGGAAGACATTCCGCGCCTTCTTCATCGATAGCCAGCCAGATTCCCTTCGACTGCTCGCTATAGTACTGCTGCAAAACGGCCTTCTCAATAGAGCCAGAGCGTTTAACTCGAGAGTTTCCATAATCCGCGAGCGAGTGACCTCTTCGCGATCGCGACCACAGCTAGCCAAAGGTGCTACAAAGTCGTCCATCGAGAGGAACACGTAAACCGGGTCAGCGCTTATGTTTACTCCCACTCCAAACAGTTAGTGGAGTATCTAAACATAGCTTTGGTTCGCTCGGCCAGAAAACCCATTCCTACGATCCGTTCGTAATGATCTTCCATGCTCTTTCCTCTTCGATCGTGCTGGTGATCGCAACAACAGCCTACTAAGAGCGCTGGCTGCTAATGCTGCAAATGTGAAAACAACACTCAGTATGATGATGGTGACGACAATTAGAGTAGGCTGCTGATTACAATTGAACTTGACAATCGTGGTGGTTGCTTATTAAAAAAAAAGCCGAGAGAACTCCACGAGCAAAACAAAAGCGAACGATAGCATGCACACGATGCATGTGACAGTGCGATGCTTTAAAGCGTTGCATTCATTTCCTTTCCGCAGGGAAAGATGCAGTACTGCGTGCGTTTTGTTGTCTTGTGGACCATACTCTCCTTCACACATGAGCACGCACACACACGCGCGCGCAACGAGAGCTACGCATACAGTGTCAACCCCGGAGATACATAATTATGCTTCACGATGCCATAAGCTCACGCTTGTTTACATAACAAAAGAACGCACACGCACACGCCCGACCTTCTTTATCTTGCCTTTTTCTCACTAAACGGACAGAACGCACTTACGGAAAAAGAATCCTTCCGGGTTCGTCCTTTTTGCTCTATTGCTTCCAGATTAGATGAAGGGAAAAAAAACAGTAACCGCGATTACTTCGAGGATGGTTTCGTGTGGGGTTGTACGCATGCACCAAAATACCACACAGAGACGTCCACACCGATTTTTAGCGGCACAACAAATCACTGTCCACTGTAAAGTTTATTTCGAAACACATATTGCACACCGTTTTTAGATGAATCCTTTACAATCGCACCAAGATTTAATTCTCTACTACACACCATTCACATTTCACACCATACACATGGAATCTCAACCGAACCGAAATGAAACGTACGCGGCAGGCTTACAATGGGGGCTGGATGGAATACGCACGACTTCGTAAGGTGGTTTATGCCACCTTGACTTACCTGACGATGAGGAAGCGTACGTTTGGGCTATTGTCGACATAAGCTGAAAGCGCCTGCTACACGACACTTGCTCTGGCACACGAATATGTCACGTTTTCACACAAATCACACGAATAAACACGCTTTTTTTGCACGTTCACAATTCACACAGCCCTACCACTGCACGGGAGAGTCGTGGGGACAGATTTGTGGCGAAGAGAGAAAGAAAAAAATCGAACACTTTGACAGCAGAAAAAACACTTCATCGATTTGATCGCCAATTTCAAAACAAAACAAACGCTATGTTACCCAAGTAGCAATTTTTTTCTGACAGCTTCTGCAGTGGTTGCGCATTGATGCGCAACGTCGCAAATGCTGTCATTTTATCGATGTACAACTGAGAAATGTTTGTGGTTAAATTATGTATTTCTTTCATCGCACTTTTTTGATAAAGTATTTAAGTTTTAATGTGTTATTCAGTTAAATAAATTTGTCTGATAATCAATTTTCCTTACGTTTATTTTTATTTCAAGAACCTGCAATTCAACAGTTCGTTGGGAAAATGCTGTCAAATGGCTGAGTTTCTTAGTTGCTTGAAATTGTTTTACCTTGCTTTTTTTGCTTGATTGTGCACTATGGATAACGAACGTACAAAAGCGATATGGTTTTTTAAATTAAAAAAAGCAATTTGAATTTTTTAAATATATATTTTAAAATTTATTTAATGTTAACTATTTTATACAACAAAAACATTTTCCATGAGTGAAAAGTGATGTTTTTGAGTCAATTTCCCACAACAAATAGTTGAAAATGTTTATCACATGGTTGGATTCCATGGAGCGATGTTGGAAAGAATAGAGTATATAAAATAAAAAAAAAGGATTTTTGAAAAAATTACCTTATGAAAATGATATATAACCGAATTGAAAGAAAATGAAATCATCACTACAAAAACGTTTATGCTACTTCCTTTTAAATAAGTACCACATGCATTACAAGTTTTGGCTTACCTCAGCGATAAAGCGTTTCATTGCCTTTACCCAGATGTTTACCTGGTGAAACTGTTTCAACAGCTTATCATCAACGTGCTGCCAGGGATGAATCCTTTCGAACAATTGACAATCAAACTGCACGCACCAAAAAACCCGTACCATGTGCGCATGACACGGGAAACAGTTTTCCTTCGCAGTTCATTTCCACCATTTTCCATCCATAGCTTAGATCTTACCCAGACACGGTTCAACGAGGAGTAGAAGTGAAAATTTTTACTCCAAGTCGCATAGGCGACATTCCGTCGCCTTCCAAGTGGCCAATTCTATCCCATCGGACAATCGGTTAGAGACGGAGCTACAAAAGTTGCTTCCCAACTGCTCCTTATTCCTACAGTTGCCTTCTACAAAAGTTTTCCCGTGCGTGCGTACGTGCTACCTTGCGTTTGCTTTATTGAGCACCTTTTTTTCTTTTGCACATGAAAAGGATGTGCAGCATTTGCTTAGGGGGTATTCAGCAATAAAAAAAACACAGTGTCTAACCTAATCGGTCAATTATGACGATGTCGGCGGTGGTGAATCGTTGCATTTCTATCGATCAGTATGTAAATTGCTACACTCTTCGACCAACTCTGAATCGATAATGGACAGGCGAACTGGTGCATACGTAATTTAAGGAGCTACAAATCACCACCAACAAGTATGTGAGGATACCCTGCAATAGCGACTTCCCTCAGGGAGGTATTACGACCGTACGACCCGTCTGCTCGCGTCCAGTAACTGCAGACCCATCGTCCTCCAGCCCGAAACAGTGGAAGAATATTATATAACGTTGTTTAATTAAAGTTGCAAAAACTAATTCTTCTCGTGCTCGCTTAATATGCAAAGCAACGGTTAAAGTTTCCTGCGCCCTCCCAATAATACCGCCCCGCGATTGATGATCCAGTGCCGACCATGGCTCGCAAAATTCCGTTCAAAGTAGTGTTTGCTTCAGGTATGGTGGCATTAAAATTGTATCAAAAGCACCCCCCTTACAACGAGGGGTACATGACCGGACCAGTGTTAGCGATTAAGTTTCGTTCGTTTTTCCTTTTTCAGACGAAGATTCCGACTATCCGGCAAGCGAGCTAAACAGTCACAGCCCAACCGTGCACGGTTGGCGCTCTAATGCCGACAGTTCCGTCAGTCCGAAAGAAATCGTACTGCGGTTCTTCCATCCAGCTCGCATCGTACGGATACAGGTGCTGGCACACCAGTATTACATCCGTAAGTATCATCTTCAGTGCCCGGAAATAGGCAAGGACTACGCAGCACCGGAAATGCGGGGGCGGGGGGGAAGTTGTGAAGCAAAACGGGAGCCATCGAATGTTCATGCGATGTTCATCGCGATGAACACGCGCGAAATGTTGTTGTTTTCCCCAATGAACTTGTGTTCGCTCGCGTATAGTAAAACATTCACTCCCCTGTCTCTCGCTCGCCGTGGTAAACACGTGGCGTAGATTTTATTGCTGTTTATGTCCGGCGCACGTGAGAGTGTTTGTGACTGCCGGCCGTTTCCGGGTTTTTCGCCGTTTGTCGATGGCTAGCTAAAGACATTTTTGATAAACAGGGATTAAGTGATAAATGGTGTGGAAAATTTAATGGTTTGGCTAATAGCCGAACGATGAAGGGGATCAGAATTTGACCTCAATAATAAAAATTCCAGGCGGTCCGGTGGTGCATGTGATAAACGGCGCCAGTCCACACGGCCGGACCGGGTTCAAATCCCATCCGGACCGTTCCCCCGTAGCAAGGACCGACTATCCGGCTACGTGGTAAAATGAGTCTAGTAAGCCAGAAATGGCCGGCGTGACCTGTAAGGTCGTTAAGCCAAGAAGAAGAAGAATAAAAATTCCAAATTTTATTGATTATTCTCAAACCACTATTCCTAGCTATAAGACTCAACAATTCATTGTGATTGATCAAACACTAAACTATTCGCCCCATTTGTAACGTTTTATTTCGATTTTAGCTGAACGCATCGAACTATGGATACATTACTCGAGCAAAAGTGCTCCCAGTACGCCCTCCAGCCAAAGCTTCGAGTACATGGGCTTTGTGGCATTGTCGGACAATGCCAGCACCAACTATACCTCGCGAGAGCTACAAAGTGTGTCCGTCGCACCAAAGGTTGGATCCCATCTGAAGCTACGCCTCGGTCCAGCACATCCGAACCAATTCAACAAGGATAATCAGGTGGCGCTGCTTGCAATCAACATACTGGGCGAGGAACTAACGGCCGAAGAGCTGGCTGCCTCGCAGGGTAATGTAACCGCGCTTCTGAATGCGGTACCAGCGAACATCGACACACTGAACAGTTCGCTAGCGTCGGCTTGTGACGATCTGTCCTACTCCATGTATGTGGAGGAGAGTATCTGTGAGGTTGTGCGCAAGATGGAGCTTCTGAAGGTGCAAGCTGTCCAAGGTAAGTCCTTTAAAATTGCAGCACAGATTCTTTTTAAACTTTTCTTCTATGTTTTGTAGACGAACGTTTCGAGTATGCACGAAAGCTGAAGCTGTGTATGGGCGCCCTTCGTACGGCCGGTGAACGGCTGGGACGGTACGCGCTGGCCAAGCGACAGGCTGTACAGGCAGAGGATTTTACCACCGCGCGGTTACGCAAGGAACAGATCGAGATGTACCGGAAGGCTGTGTTTGATCAGTTGCGGGTGGAGTTACTGCTACGGAGTGACAAGAGCGTCACGAGTAACGATTCCTGTTCGGAGCTGTACGCTTCTAAGCCAACGTTGCCTTCACCGCCCAGCTTGCAGGATGTGGCCAGTGCGTTATCGGGCGACTCGACGCTACCCCATGCCCATCACCTACACACACAGGTTGGTCAAGACGGTACGAAACTACCGACGGGTGATGCGACGGACTCTACCACCAGTAACTCCACAACTACTACTACTGCGTCCGCGTCGAGTGCTGGCAGCACCACGGTGAAGGCGGACGGACGAATATCTCAGCAAAGTCTTACCCGCCCGGAGGAGTTAGCTCAGAGCTCACCTCTGCTAAGTCACAAAGGACGCAGTCCAATGCGGTCACCAACAAATACCGGTTCGTTGCGCCGTCGGAACAAGAGTGCACCACGTAACAGTTACGAGGATTACGACGAACGGGCAATTCCCACACTCAGGTAAAGTGTACTGATGATGTCTCGGGTGAGTGGGGTGCGAATGCTAATGGTAGAATCTCTTTTACAGTACGCACACGAATGATTTCTTGCGCGAGTGTCAAAATACGGCCATGATCGAACAGGAAGGTGGGAAGATTCGCTGCAAGCTAAACGATCGTGAACGTCGCCAAGCGGCGCTACCGATAATGATCTTCGGAATGGAGCTAGTTGAGTTGATTTACTCGCGCCAGTATACTGACCGTGAGGAAGGATTGATAAGATTGAGAGGTATTCTGAAGCAAGAAATCGAACCAGAACCACAGATTCAAGCGGCTCAGGCTGGACCGAACAAGATATGTCGTGGAGCGACACTACTGTTACACCGCGGTGTCCGTGATGCGGTGTTTTCTGTGTTTAGTCAAGCGACCGAAACGGTGCGAAGTTTATTTATGGAGTTCGTTCCCAATCGGTAAGTGTGAAGTGGAAATTAATCACACACACAAATACAATATACTCAATACAATCTTCTCCCCAGTGTATCACCGAGTGAGGTAGCACGATCAGTTGATCGACTGTTGCCGGAGCTGCTGTCGAAGAGTGGCGATCCGTCCGCGCGCGTTCACACACTTGCACAGCACACGATCCTTAGCATCGCGGCTTGTCCGGAGGTGCGCGAGCAACACCTCATCGCACCGGCCCTATCACGCCCGGTAGGCAACGGGACACATCCCCGCCTGGCGCTGAGTCGCATGCAGATGCTGGAGCAGCTCGTGCTGAGCCAGGGTATCTCGAACGACAAACAGAGTGGGCTCGCCTGTCGAACGCTCTCGGAGGCCGGCTGCTCCGGCATCCACCATCCGGCCGAGTCGGTGCGAAAGGTCGCCGAACGGGTGCTGCTGCTGGTGTACAAGGTGAACCCGCGGTTGGTGCGCAAACAGCTTCCACCGGATGATGACATCACGCGACGGAATCTGCTCTACCGGCAGCTGTTCGCTGAGTTCGATAAGATCGATCTGCAGGTAGGTACTTGGTGTAAGAATTGTCGCCATGGCTAGGGCGTACATTCAAAGCACATTAAATAATTGATGGTTTATGATCTCATCCAACGCGACAGCGCAAGAAGGAAATGCTGGAAAACAAACAGTTCTGTGGGCCAGTTTCGTTCGCCGGTATCTGTTCGCCACCGATGTCTAGCAGCTCGAAGAGTTCCCCACCGGTGGAGATCCGCAACAAGAATCGCTACGATGGCCGCACAATCGTCAGTTTCTCCGACACACAGACCGGTAGTTGGCAGTCTAGTTTCAGTTCCATGAAATTGCAGGATACCCACTCGAGCCCGGTACGGCGGCTGGATGCGACAACGGCTGGCATTATCAAGAGCAAAAGTGGACACGCTATCGGACATCACACCCCATGGACAATGGCGGACGCACCGATTACGAGTGCGACCGTAGACCTGGAGAGCGCTCGGGACAGTAATGGTGGTGCGTACTACGACAAACTGGATCCGGTCGGTGGTCACTGCAATGGAAAGGATCGTCCGAAACTGTCCCAACACAAGACGGCCATGTACGATAGTACGATCGGATTTCTGCCTGGTACGACAGGGCCTGAGAATGGAAGCGGATCACGCAAGAGTTCCAATTCAGACTCGTTCGATGGTATTGAGAATGAAATGTGAGTAATGGAAGCGGTTTTTAATGTTCTGGATGTTGTGTTGAAGTTTCGGGTGTCCTTCTAGCCGATGTCCGTTCTGTGATTGGATTTGCCATGGAGATCCCACCCAGCTGGATAAGCACTACTGGAAGGCGTGTCCGGTGCTGACTAAATGTCCACAGTGTAGCCAAATTCTTGAAGTGGCCGCACTCTCCGGACACTTGATTCGTAAGCTTTGAGATCGTGAGCTTCATAAGCTTGAGAAGTTTTTTTTTCTTATGGAAACGAACTGTACTTGCAGATGAATGTGAGGCCAAAACCAGCTATTTGTCCTGTGAACGGTGCACGGAATCGGTCCACAAGGATCTCTACGAGTACCACCTAATGGAGGACTTTTGCAGAGGTGAGTTTCGAAAAAGCTTATTCGCACAGAAGAAGGAAGAAATAATCTTTGATTTGATATTTATCATTCCAGAGCTTACGACAGGGGCAGCCCGATGTCCACTGTGTCACGATGATGTGCTACTTCCACTGGACGGTGGCTGGAAGCGGCATCTACTTAGCCGGGCCGGATGTCTTGGAAATACCCGTCGACGAGCTCCAACTCAGTGATGTCGGTGCTTCGTTCCGAATGCCGATTTTTCCCAGTTTTTTCAATCAAATACTCCAGGTGCACGATGTAGGTAGAAATTTAATGCAATCAGTGGTGTTAGTGTAATAGAAAAAGCGGTGGCTTGCGTTTTTTTGTGTTGTTTCAAATTGATCTTACGAGGTAGAAAGCATTAGCGGCATTTAGCCCCAAGTATGAAGTTTATAAAGATACTACTTTGACAACCAAAAGACTTACGTGCTAATATGGTAAATGGTTGGAAGATATTTTAGGACACATTCGTTTCATTATCATCGGATTGGCAAATGCTACTTTGCACACTTTCATGGTTCCTTCGGGCGGAGGAACCTCAACCACACACAGGGCCACAGCTGTAACGCAGAAGACTATTCTTATTGCCAGTGCGCTAGCTGCAATTCGTTGCTAAACTTTAAGGAAAAGCTGAACACGAACCAAATCAGGAATCGAAGAAGAAACAAAACCCCTGGGATGATCTCCCAGGAGCTAATAACTTTAAGAAGGAATGGAAATGGATTGGTTAGCAAGCAGAAACAGGTGAATATATTTCAAGCCGATTCAAACCCGTCATAGGAGCGGGACGTGCAGTTAAGGGATTAACACTATTAGCAGTTTTACTAATACTTTTATCGGTAGTACAATTTTGTTGTCTAGATTTTTTAAATGGCATACGCAAATGAGAGTACACAAATCAACCGCAACGCAGGTATTTGAAGGCCACGTTAATCTCTAATCAATCGAAAACGTTTTGATCTCACGGCAAATCCGTGCCGGTAGTAGTGGTGATACTTAAGTATTGAGTCGTACGTACACACAGATAATACGCAAAAAAAATCAATATGTCCAGCTCGAAGAATTCGGATCAAGTAAACTTATTTCCCGTCCTTAAAATAAACAAAAAATCACCAATAAAAAAAAACATTTGACAAACTTAAAAATATTATTAGTTGTGATTGAAGTGAAATATTTTGTTAATATTTTGTTTAAAATATTTTGTGTAGTTTTTTATTTGTTAAAAAAAATATTTAACTATATGTACTGCTTTTTAAAATATTTTCAAAAAAAAAATCACCAAGGAAAGAAATTTATCGACAAATCAAGTAAATCATAAACTACTCATAACTAAAACTACTAAACGATGCACAAGGCTCCAGCATCCTCTAATCTCATCCGACTAGGTCAAAAGATTCAATCCAATTGAAATCAACGCTAGGTTCATCACTCCCTGCATTCGGATCAGTATGTGAGTGGCGGTGATAGCGTCAGCAGCATCGTTCTACAAGTGTTCCTGCCGATAGTACTGATTACGGTTCAACGAAGACAATTAAATGGCATTGGATGGTTTCTAAGTGGTTTCATATACGCAGTATAAAAAGTAATTACTTTGCGTTTTGTATGTGACTCTTTCAATAATTTCATTACGTGCTTTTGCCGTGCAAGGTTCAACATGACGCACAGCGCCAGATGGTCTACCGTATGGCTGGTGCTACTGTTAGTGGCCGCCATCGCTTCTGGTCCCGTACCGCTTCAATCTTCTGGCAATGAAAATACGCTCTCCGAGACCGAAGTTCGCCAAACGCTGGAAACGATCGAGCAACGTTATCAGCAAGCGAAAGCACTACAAACGCTAGCGGCATGGGGTTACGGGTCAAACTTAACACAGATTAACCTGTCAAAGAAGACGAAAGCTGCTGCCGAGTTTGCTGAAGTGGCAAAGGTAGGTGAACTATAAAATGGTGGTACGGCCATTTTCGATTGTGAGTTGTATTGAACGATATGTGAATTAATTTCCCCCTCGACAGGAAATCGCTCAAGAGCTTCGCCAATTACCGACCGATCAGCTGACGGATGATAATCTGAGGCGTCGTATTAATAAACTTTCCAAACTAAAGTATGCCGTACTGCCCGCGGATCAGTTTACCGAGCTGCTTGGTGCGATCGCCAACATGGAATCGAACTATGCAAAGGCAAAGTTTTGTGCTTACGGGGATGAGACCAAGTGTGACCTATCGCTCGATCCGGAGCTGACAGAAATTTTTGCCAACCATCGCGATTCGGAGGAACTCAAGTACTACTGGGTACAGTGGTACAATGCAACCGGTGCACCGGTCCGTGAGTCCTTCCAGCAGTACGTTGAGCTGAACAGACAAGCGGCCCTTCGGAATAGTAAGTAGGCACGGAAACGCTTTTGCTGGTGGTTTTTAATAGAAGTCACCACAAATTTATGTGTCCTCCAGATTTCAGCTCTGGTGCGGAAGTTTGGTTAAGCGAGTACGATGATAGCACGTTCGAGCAGCAGGTCGATGACGTGATCGAGCAAATACGACCTCTGTACGAACAGCTGCACGCTTACGTGCGGTACAAGCTGCGACAGAAGTATGGCGATAAGCTGGTGTCCCCAACGGGTCCCATCCCGATGCATCTTCTCGGTAACCTGTGGGCACAGACGTGGGATAATGTAGGTATCCTTTCTTGAAAGTCCCTATCATACGTAACGGATCGATCGTACATGAATTTATTTTAAGATCGCCGACTTTACCACACCGTTCCCGGAGAAAAAGCTGCTGGACGTTACGGATGAAATGATCCGCCAGGGATATACGCCGATCAGGATGTTCCAGATGGGGGACGATTTCTTTACCTCGCTCAACATGACAAAGCTTCCTCAGTGCGTAAAAGAGCTAGAGAACTGGTAATTATTAACACTTTTGCTAACGTTTTTTTTTTTGGTTTTGCAACCCACAAACAGATCGTTTTGGGAAAAGAGCATTCTTGAGAAACCGGCCGACGGGCGCGAACTAGTATGTCACGCCAGTGCTTGGGACTTTTTCTCGATTAACGATGTGCGGATCAAACAGTGCACGCGTGTGAATATGCGCGAGTTTTTCGTGGTACATCATGAGCTAGGACACATCCAGTACTATCTGCAGTATCAGCATCAACCTGTGGAGTTTCGTGGTGGAGCAAATCCCGGATTCCATGAAGCCGTCGGTGATGTGCTTTCCTTGTCCGTTTCCACTCCGAAGCATCTGAAGAAGGTGGGCTTGCTGAAGGATTACGTAGAGGACGAACAGGTTAAGATTAACCAGTTTTACCGTGCCGGTGTGACGAAGCTTGTATTTCTACCGTTCGCTTACACGCTGGACAAATACCGTTGGGGAGTGTTCCGGGGCGAGATCAAGCCCAAGGATTACAACTGCAAGTTCTGGGAGATGCGATCGCGCTATTCGGGCGTTGAACCACCGGTAGTACGCACGGAGCAGGACTTTGATCCGCCGGCCAAATATCATGTGTCGGCCGATGTGGAATATTTGCGATACTTCGTATCGTACGTCATACAGTTCCAGTTTCACCGGGCAGCATGTGCACTGGCCGGTGAGTACGTGAAGGGTGATCCGGAGAAAACGCTCAACAATTGTGACATTTATCAAAGCACGGTTGCTGGTAATAAGCTGAAGTAAGTAGCTAAATCGTATAGGAAGATGGCATGAGAAGGGAGTGTGCTAAATGTTGGTGATATTTGCAGGGAAATGCTTGCACTCGGTTCATCGAAACCATGGCCAGATGCGATGGAGGTGCTGACCGGTGAGCGTAAGATGAGTGCCGATGCTATTTTGGAATACTTTGATCCACTGTACCGGTGGTTGCTGGAGGAGAATGCTCGTGTCGGAGCGCACGTTGGCTGGACCGACTCCCACAGTAGGTGTCTGTTTTATTGTTTTTCTATTCGATTTTATAAACAAAATTCTGTTTTTTTGTTACAGAATGCGTCTCTACTAC
Source organism: Anopheles funestus (assembly GCF_943734845.2). Taxonomy (NCBI): domain Eukaryota; kingdom Metazoa; phylum Arthropoda; class Insecta; order Diptera; family Culicidae; genus Anopheles; species Anopheles funestus. The sequence continues at coordinate 81,812,094 of NC_064598.1, read as the reverse complement.
TACTCCTACCACCACTACTAAACCGATTGATTTCTTGGAGTCTTGATCGGGGTTGCCTTGAACGAAACCGAGCACTACTAAATAATAATACAATTTTAACTTGATTTTATACATGGACATTGAATAAAAAAAAAATATACTGACTGTGTAGGGCAAATAAATAATGTTTGTATTTTTAATTTAAAAAACAGTCTAAAGGTGCAACTAGATGAGCGCTGCGACATGTCGCAATTGCGATTTGTCGCAAATTCCAATTGTCGAAACTGTCAAATTTGGAAATTGTCGTGTAATTTCACGTTAAATTTCGCAGGAATTAAATTGTAGAATATTTCATAAAACACTGTTTGTTGCGAAGCGTATATCGCAACTCGTTTGTTTACGTTGTAGTATAGCAGCAGGGCCTTACAACAGCGATATCGTTGTAGGGTTTCGCGATGGGGGCGATGGTGGGACAGTGCCCACCATCATTATAGCAGCAGTTAGGATGGCGACGAAGGAAAACCCGATAAATAGGGCCGAAGGACGCGCCTTCGGCCTCTTTTAAGCGCGACAGTAGAGAACGAAACTAATTTGTGATCTTCCCTTTTCTAACTACACCGACAATAAATAGCTAGAAAACAGACCTACATTTTATGATCTCTCTGTGGCTGTAATCATTCACAACATTTCACAAATTAGTTATCACTTCACAACGTTCGTTAGTTCGTAAACGCGTACGTAAATCTAAACGCGAGTAGTACGTGTAGCCAGTAAAACGGTACGGGCAACGAAACGCGCGCGATATTCCGCATGTAAATCTCGCCACCAGGGAGTAGTGTTAATTCGCGAGTGAAGAAAAGTGTTAGTTGTGAGATGGAAAGAGCATTGGACAATAGTTGCGAGGAAGTTGCAGAGCTGCAGGAGCAGCAAGCGACAACGTCGGGCGCATTCCCTGAAAGGCGCGTGAGCGTCGTGGAAGAACCACCAAAGGACGGGGAAGTGTCACCGGTATTGCCTCGGAGGTTGCCTTCCTACCTGGAGGTAAGAAGGAAGCGTATCGAGCTTCAAAAGAAGGAGCTCAAGCTGGAAAACTCTCGGAAGGAGTATGAGCTTGAAAGGGCTCGGAAGGAGCTGGAGATCGAGCTGCGTGAGATCGAGCTCGAAGAAGATATTTCCGACGCAAGCAGCCAGGTGAGTGCTTACGTAGCAAAATCCGAAGCTTGGTTGCGAGATACGAGTCGCTTCGGAACGACGCCACCGGCTCGTTACCATGGCGACAATCATCGAAATGGCGGTGCGGGTCACCCACCTTCGACCCCAACCGCGACCGCGGGTGCGTGGGCATCACGCATTGCCCCAGCGCCGCTGCGGTACGATGGCAGGATGGCGGAAGACGCTAAAGGTCATCAACCCTTGACCCCTGCAACAACCCGCTTTCCACCGGAGTACGATCGTACGTGGGCTGCGGACCAAGCAGCCGCACAAGAACGTGAGTATGCTGAGTGGAGGCGTGCGGTGGAGGATTCCATAAGGGTCCACCGTGAAAACAAGCTTGGGCAGCTTTACAAGCTTGAAGAGAAGACGGCTGCCAATTCGACAATGGAGTCGAAACCAGTAATGAAGGGCCGCGTGATGCCGTTGACACCAAGTCAAGAAGCAGCGCGCAAGGCTATCCCGAAGGAGCTTCCGGTGTTTTCCGGAAACGTTGAGCAGTGGCCGTTGTTTATCGCGACGTACGAGCGATCTACGATCCTGTGTGGGTTTAGTGACGATGAGAACCTCATACGTCTTCAACGGGCGCTTCGGGGACCAGCGTTAGAATCGGTGGACCATCTCATGCTGTTACCGGATGGTTTGGCCGGTGTGATCGAGATTCTGCGAACAGAATATGGTCGGCCGGATCTCATAGTGGATAGTTTAGTGGAGAAAATTAGGAGGCTACCACCGGTTCGTAACGATCGTTTGGAGACGCTTGCCACGTTTGGCAAAATGGTGCGAAAAATGTGTGCGACGATAGAGGCTTCCGGGTTGCATGATTACGACTGCAACGTGACGCTACTAAGAGAGTTGGTAGCGAAGCTTCCTGCTGAACGGAGTTTGGAATGGGCTCGTTATAAGATCAAATTGTCGCGGGAAACAATTAAGGAATTCGACAAATGGTTTTATGAGATTGCGGTGGCTGCGAGTGCCGCCTCGAAAACCATTGAGCGACCGACACGACCCGACGTGTCCCGATCACTACCGTTTGTGAATGGAGTGAGGAAGGCTCCCGCGCACGTAAACGTTCACAGCACTACGAAAAGAACGCCCTGTGCCTTGTGCCACGACTTCTGCCGCACGTTGGCTGATTGCGCACGTTTTATGGAGCTGTCGGTGCCGGAGAGGCGATCGCACATTCAGGGGCGTAGACTATGCGATACGTGTTTAGGAGCACATAGGGGCACTTGTTTCGTCAGAACGCGCTGTGGGACTGACGGTTGCCGGGAGACGCATCACAGATTGTTGCACAACACGGAACAAAAACCACACAGGAACACGCACTCACTGAACTCTCACATTGGTAACGATAATAACACACTTTTTCGATACGTTCCAGTTGTACTGCACGGCGAGAAAACCGACATAAAGACGTTCGCGTTTATAGATGAGGGATCCTCGGCCACCTTCATTGATTGTAGACTGATTGAGGAATTGGGCATTGAAAGCAAGTCAAACCCCTTATGTTTGAAGTGGACGGACGATACCGTACGGAACGAGTCCGATTCAAGAGAGGTCCAGCTGCGGATATCAGGCGCGCATCAGGGAGCAGTGGTGTTTAACATACGAAAGGCGCACACCTTGCAGGACCTGACGTTACCGGCGCAGACGCTACCGATCGCGAAGTTGGTGGAGCTTTATCCGTACCTAAAAGGACTCCCCATTACATCCTATACTAATGTGGTACCGCGTGTTCTGATCGGCATCAACAATATTCACCTGGGTAAGCCGTTACGATGTGTGGAAGGTAATTTCAACGAACCAATCGCCGCCAAGACCAGACTGGGATGGACAGTGTTTGGTCCATGCCGCATACCGACATCCTCGAGCGCCACGACATATCATAACTTTCACCTATGTGTCTGTAATGATAAAAGTGATCAGAACCTAAACATGGCGCTTACGGAATACTTCTCTTTGGAGTCCATCGGGGTCAGCGCTCCGCGTAAACTTATGCCGAAAGAGGAAGAACGAGCGAACACAATGTTGAAAACCGGAACGCGCCTACTGGGAGATCGGTACGAGACCTGTTTGCTGTGGAAGTATGACGATGTGCGTCTTCCATGCAACCGCGAGATGGCACTCAAACGTCACATGTGCCTGAAAAGGAAATGCGATAAGGACCCGGGATTAGCTAAGGCAATTAGCGAAAAGATGCGTGAGTACGCAAACAAGGGGTACATTCGACGTGTACCGGAAGAGGAGATCGTAGAAAGGAAGGAAAGGGACTGGTATTTACCAATTTTCCCAGTTTACAACCCGAACAAGCCCGGAAAGCTGCGTATGGTGTTTGACGCTGCTGCACAGGTACACGGGGTGAGCCTGAATACGTTCCTACTAGCCGGTCCGGACCAACTAGTGGGGCTGGTACAGGTGTTATATAAGTTCCGGGAGAATCGAATCGCCGTAACGGGAGACATCCGCGAAATGTTCTTCCAGGTAAGAATGAACCCCGCGGACCAACGAAGTCAACTGGTGTTCTGGGATGATGGCAGCAAGCGGAATGGTGAACCTAGCGTGTACGCCGTTTCTGTGATGACCTTTGGTGCAGCTTGCTCGCCTGCTGGGGCACACTTCGTTAAGAACCTGAATGCGGAGAGGTTCGCTGACCGTTTTCCACGAGCAGCGGAATGCATCAAATTCGAGCATTATGTGGACGATATGCTGGCCAGCGTCGAAACCGTGGAGGAGGCAGTTACCCTGGCGGAAGACGTACGATACGTCCATTCGCAGGGCGGGTTCGAGATCCGGAACTGGCTCTCTAATGCCAAGGAGGTCGTGCATAAGCTCCGGTGGGGAGCTAACAACAAAATGTGTGTGGACATGAGTGCAGGACAAGGTACCGAGAAGGTTCTGGGTATGTGGTGGAATACCGAGAGTGATGTGTTTACCTTCCGTATAAATCCGCGCATCAATGAGAAGCTGCTAACGGGTGGTAGACTCCCGACAAGACGCGAAGTGTTGAGCATCCTGATGATGATTTACGACCCTCTAGGATTTATTGGCCATTTCTTAATGTTCCTTAAGATACTCTTGCAGGACCTGTGGAGATCCGGAATCCATTGGGGCTGTCCAATAACGCCGAACCACCTGCTACTAAGAAGCCCTGACGGGAGCAAACAAGCCGTTTGTTTGGACGACTCACCAACAGCGATACGGACGTCGTGGGGTGCCCTGCAAGTGAACGCGGATATATTCTGGAAGCGGTGGATTGCAGACTACCTACCAACGCTCACCCGCAGGACGAAATGGTTCCACCCGGTGCCACCGATTAAAGAGGGAGACGTGGTGGTGGTCGTGGATGGGAACCTGCCTCGGAACACTTGGCCGATGGGACGTGTATTAGAAGTGACCCGTGCGAAGGACGGCCAGGTTAGGCGAGCGAAAGTGCGAACGGCAAGCGGGATTTTAGAAAGACCGGCAACGAAATTAGCGGTGCTAGATATTGTAGGGAGCAGTTAAGTGTACCGCGTGGGTTTTGACAGATCGATAGGAGAAACAAACGTTAGTTGAGTGTAACGCCCGGAGCGTTACACTGGTGGGGAGAATGTTGCGAAGCGTATATCGCAACTCGTTTGTTTACGTTGTAGTATAGCAGCAGGGCCTTACAACAGCGATATCGTTGTAGGGTTTCGCGATGGGGGCGATGGTGGGACAGTGCCCACCATCATTATAGCAGCAGTTAGGATGGCGACGAAGGAAAACCCGATAAATAGGGCCGAAGGACGCGCCTTCGGCCTCTTTTAAGCGCGACAGTAGAGAACGAAACTAATTTGTGATCTTCCCTTTTCTAACTACACCGACAATAAATAGCTAGAAAACAGACCTACATTTTATGATCTCTCTGTGGCTGTAATCATTCACAACACTGTTTATTTCTGCAACATACACTTACCAGCACCTTTCTGCTAGAACAATTGGAAGATAGCGTCCTCTTAAAAAAGCGGTAACACTCAAAATGTAAACAAAATTGTCGCAAATGAAAAGTCGCGCTGTTTTGCTCCACTCGAGCAAAACAGCGCGACAAAACCACTTGCGACTTTTTTGACAGTTCAAATTTTCTATTTGACAATCGATTAACAGTTAAGTCGCAATTGCGACATGTCGCAGCGCTCATCTAGTTGCACCTTAATAACGAGAGACAATATTTTCAACAAAAATGAAACTTATATTCATTTATTACAGCCCCAGGAATTCTGTAGTCCACATTGAGTAGACTCCAGAAAAGCAAACCAAACCTCTATTGACCATTGATAGGAACCGGTTACCGCTCGTGTTTCTAAATTCTCAATGTTCGCACGAAACTCTTCTTTACTTGCGTCATTCCGTTTAATGGCCGGTAGGACAATATGTGAAAATAATACGAAGTAAGCGATAACGTGCGAATGATTTTTTTTCTTTTTGTTTTGTTGTGATTTTGGGTACAAATATTAGCGCTGTTGTATACGAAAAGAGAATATTTAATTTTATGCACAATTTAAAGAAAAACAAATTTTTATGGTATAAACGTTTGTAGCAGAATGTATCGTTGAAATCTCTTCGCAGTGCTGCGAAACGATTATCGATACACATTAAAGGGGAGACAAAGCATTCGATCGGACATATATCACTGATGCGAACACAGTACGTGGAAGCAGATAAACATCTCGTGATGTGATAAATATCATCTAGATTGTCATCTGTTTTTTTTTCCTCTAACATACGTCACCATCACTCAACAATCGATCAACGTAAATACGAGCGCTATAAAAACGGTAACGACGACACAATCCTTGTCAGAGTAACTCGGAATTCGGTGAAGAATACGTACATATCTGGTGAACCAACGGATCATTTGGAAACGATCAACCCGTGGAAGGGAACGTTCCATACGCGGTACCATGGCAATGTTCGGGGTGAAGGAAGTGATCGTGGTGCTGGTGTTAATTGATATGAGGTCGAGCGTACTAACACTGGCGGCGAATGGTTTAAGTGAGGTGGAAGTGAGTGAATCGATGGCACGCAGCTTTCTTAACGAGCTGGAGGACGATATTTTGGAGATCAACTACAATACAACGCTACAGTCCTGGAACTACGAAACGAATATTACCGACGATACGCTCGATATGCGTAACGACGCCGTTGACGATCAGTCGCGGTTCCTAAAGGTAGAATAGCATTAGAATCACATCGACGGTTACATCATAATGTGTCTAGAACTAACGGGAGTGCGGATTAACGTAAGGTTCCAAAACAAACGACCAGTTCTAGGATTGATCGAATCAGATAGAATATAGGCTTTTTCTAATTTGTCACCTCACTCGAACGCGACGACTATCCTTCGAATTGCGGGGCATGCTTGGTGGACGATGGTGTGGTCCACATTTTGCATCACTTTCGTTGAACTGGTTAGACTCGTTTTGGGGCTTTCGTGTTGTGTCCTCTCTGATCTTGATCTTCTTCGTGTGGAAAACAAGTTTCGGAATAAAGTACTTTAGCCGGGCTAATGTTTCCATTTGCTGGTCGTGCACCGAAGATCGCCGTCAGCTGTCGGGTCTTAAAACCGGATATTTCATTGCACTGGAGAACTTTTTTTTAGTTTCTTAACGATTATGGGTTTTAAGCTTTTAAGTCTTTTCCAGTGCTGGATTGAAGGAAGCATCCAAAAGAAAGTGGATCCATTTTTTGAACACAAGCCTGTACCAAATTTTGCAACTCCATGGTGTTTTGACCAAGAATTGATAATGATTGGACGATGTGGGTAGTTCCTGATGGTCGAAATTGCAACGCTCCAATTCATCGGCTAACAACACAACAGGCAACCAACACCCAATACATATCGGACGGGATAATATAGGAGCAATGCCCTTTTTAATTCAACATAATTGTATACACAAATCGTTCCAATCCAGTTTGCCATCGAGAGTGGCCGGATCGCTCAGCACCGGTGCCGGTTCTCCTTCTTGACGAACCCGTTCTTCTTCTATTGTTTTGATGCACGCGAGCTGAATTAAAGCGGGCGTGTAACGTTGCGGGACCTATAAGAGAGCTTTCGCCGCGGTACGATTAGTTCAGTTGTCACCCGACCGCCAGCAGGGTTGGTTACGTGAAACCAATGGTCCGACTAATCGCCAGAACGAACCCACTGTTACTGTTGATTGCCTTCGGGGCATCGGTCGGTGCGACGGATCCAGAGTTAGAACGCAGTGAGCTGGCCGCCCAGCGCTATGTTACCGACCTGGAGGTGGAGATACTGGCGCGCAACAACAACGCGACCGAGCTTTCGTGGGCCTACGAATCAAACATCACCGAGGAGGCATTGAAGCAGCGCAATGAGGCCGCATCGCGAAATGCGAACTTTTTCAAGGTGCGCATGCAGGGCCGTTCTGAGATGGGGCCGCTCAGAACTGGTGTGTGGGCGGAACGCCACAAATTGTGTCTCGTAAACGGTGCTTAGTTTGTATGCATGTCATTAGCGAGTTCGCAAGTTTTGCCTCAGTGTATGAACACCGCTCAGTGTGACGGGCGGGGGAAAGAATCGAGAGGAAGAGTGTTCCTCGGGTCATCCTCGTATCATCAGTGCGTTTGATAGCATCGGCAAGGTCTTCCCTGAAGACCTTCAACGCCATTTATCGATGGTTGTAGAGTGGATCTCTTAAAGTCTCTCTACTTAAATTCCAACACGCGCGGTTTGCTACTGTAAGGGTGCTTACGACCATTATCAGCTAAAGATGGCTATTTTTGGTCACTTTTAAATCTCATCTCGACCGGCATCAACCACTACGAACCGGTTGAATCGGCGGGAACTGTCGGATATTTATAGCTTCCATCCCGTGTGCGTTTGTGATAACAATCACCGCATAACTTGCTCAAAACGATGATCATCAAACGGAAGATCGTGTCATCTGTGATCATTGACATCCGATACATGAGCATATTAGTCACTGCGCGAGAGAAAACGCAACAACAAAAAACGACCGGCGCCAACAAAGTCTAATGACTTCCTTTCGACGTCTATCAACTTGAATACTTTCGTGCGCTATTCCTGGCATGGACTCTTCCACACGGTCAAGTACAGCTTTAGGAGGGCTTAAAAAACAAATCTAGTAACTACTTTGTTTCCCAGCGATAAAGCATTCAGTGCGAGCAGTTCACCAAGGTCGTTCGAAATAACACTGAGGAAGGGAGTATATTTTTCATAGCGTTTTTTTTCGCTTACTGTGTTCAACCATCTTCATCCCATTTTCGTAACGCACGTGATCGTTCAGAATGATTTTGATCGGACAGTTATGGTCGAGCGCTTGAACACAATTCATTCATCGTGCGGTGTACGATGAGAGTGGAGCACGAACCTTGCTTCTCGCTGGTATTTGTCATCAAAAGTCCGGGCCCATTATGATGAGGCAGATTTTCTGGTGCTGTCTAGCGTTGCTGGTGAACGGAAGTGTGGTTGTTTGCCGAAATCGTGTACAAAGCGACGAGCGATCGGTTTGGACATATCTGGGTTCGATAGAATCGACAGTTTTGCAACACACGTACGATGAAACCATTGCCTCGTGGGATTACGAATCGAACATTACCGATTATACGGCAGAAATTTCGATGAAGGTGGCACTGGACAATGCGGCATTTTGGAAGGTGCTAAACATTGGTGCTAAATGATGGGAAGAGTTGCAATTGTGTGGCATAAAGTGGTTCAAACAGTGTTTGAGCAACAAATGCAAATAATCACCTTATTCTATTTATTCTTTTTTTTTGCAGGAAGTGGCCCGTGAGCTACGGCTGTACGATTTTAACAGCTTTAAGGATGCCGATCTGAAGCGTCGTATCAAGAAGCTTACCGATCTGGGATATGCGGCACTTGATGAAACTAAGTTCTCTCAGCTCATTGATGCCATTTCGCGCATGCAGGAGAACTATGCTACCGCGAAGGTTTGTCAGTATCGGAACGAATCGAACTGTAACTACGGGCTGGAACCGGAGCTGACGGAAACGCTGGCGAAGAGCCGCGATCCTGAGGAGCTTAAGTACTATTGGTTGCAGTGGCACGCGGTCGCTGGTAAGCCAGTACGAAAGGACTTTGACGAGTATGTGACGTTGAACCGAGAGGCAGCTCAACTTAACAGTGAGTAAACTGTTTATGAAGATATGGTTTTTGATGAAGTTATGCAGCCTAATATGACGACGTTCTCATTTGTAGATTTCACCTCCGGAGCTGAGTATTGGTTGGATGCTTACGAGGATGATACGTTCGAGCAGCAGGTTGACGCAGCGATCGAGCAGATCCGTCCGCTATACGAACAAATCCATGGTTACGTTCGGTACAAGCTAAGGAAGCACTACGGCAATGAGATTGTATCTGAGAAGGGTCCGATACCGATTCATCTGTTGGGCAACATGTGGGGACAGACGTGGGATAACATTGCCGATATTACGACTCCATTTCCGAACAAGAAGCTGCTTGATGTAACCGAAGAGATGGTGCGCCAGGGTTACACTGCAATAAAGATGTTCCAGATGGGGGATGAGTTCTTCCAGTCACTGAACATGACCAAGCTGCCACCGTAAGTGAAAAACTCACGAGAAGAAACCAAACAGCACTGATAGGATTTTTTCTTTTTCAGCACATTCTGGGAGAAGAGTATTTTGGAAAAACCGAATGATGGTCGTGAGCTGGTGTGTCATGCCAGTGCTTGGGATTTCTACAAGAAGGATGACGTACGCATTAAGCAGTGCACGCGCATTAATATGGAGGACTTCTTCACGGTACACCATGAGCTGGGACACATCCAGTATTATCTTCAGTATCAGCACCTGCCAAGCGTGTATCGCGAGGGAGCCAACCCTGGCTTCCATGAGGCAGTTGGTGATGTCCTTTCCTTGTCCGTTTCCACTCCGAAGCATTTGGAGAAGATTGGCTTGCTGAAGAACTTTGTGCTGGACGAGGAATCAAAACTAAACCAGTTCTATCAGGCGAGTCTGTCGAAGCTGGTGTTTTTGCCGTTCGCTTACACGCTGGACAAGTATCGGTGGGAAATATTCCGTGGTGATGTTAAGCCGGAACATTACAACTGCAAGTTCTGGGAGATGCGCTCGAAGTACTCCGGTGTGGAGCCACCAGTAGAGAGGAGTGAGAGTGATTTTGATGCCCCAGCTAAATACCACGTGTCGGCGGATGTTGAGTATCTGCGCTACTTTGTCTCGTACATTGTACAGTTCCAGTTCCATCGATCTGCTTGCGAAAAGGCGGGCCAGTACGTGAAGGGTGATCCGGAGAAGACGCTTAACAACTGCGATATCTACCAGAGTGCTGAGGCTGGTAATGCACTGAAAGCTATGTTGGCAATGGGATCATCGAAACCGTGGCCAGATGCAATGGAGGTGCTGACCGGGCAGCGTAAGATGAGTGCTGATGCGTTGATCGAATACTTCCAACCGCTGTACGATTGGTTGGTAAAGGAGAATAAGGCTCTTGGCGCATTTGTTGGATGGGAGGAAAAGTCAAGTGAGTATCAATGATCCGTTTTAGGCTGTATGATATTCCGTTCGCTAATGTGTTTGATTTTCTTTTCTATAGAATGTAAATCATCGTAAAACATTGGGAGTATTTTACCTACAATAACGCATCACTCGTTTATGATCTCCAGACCATTATAAGACATTGACACATATCGATGCCATGATATTGCTAATCTTCTGGAGTAGAACGTTATCGTTGAACTTCTTAATAAAGCAAGACACACATTAATTGTTGTTTACTTTTTTTTATTGAGCTAAAATGAGAAGAATCGTTTATGTTTCCCAAGCTACCAACTTATAACTCAAGTTCATCTTATCGCCGGGGAGTACTATCGATATCATTGATTGTTTATTGTCAACTGTTATCGGTGTAGCTTTCAGCTAAATCAGCTTGCATAACAAATTGAACACAAATAATTAAGTGCTCCTGCTTATCAGCTCACCTGTCCAGCGGTGGATGATAAGCAACGTAAATAAATACGTATGCAAATGGAGTAAGACGACACAGTATCACTTTTCGAACGATTGGTGATCCAAGATGAAGTACGTTTTGTTATTTTCGTTGGCCATTGGCCTCGTGTGTCACGTGAGTGCCAGCCGAATCCCTCGTCTGGTTTCGCAGTTCCAAGAGCAGGAAGTGTTGCAGTACTTGGAGGATATTGAGGCCGAAATTTTAGCCCGGCGTAACGCAGCCAGTGAGGCCAACTGGGCGTACGATTCGAACATTACGGACGACAACTTGGATGTTAAAAATGAAGTTGCAACTGAAAATGCCGCCTTCTTCAAGGTAAGAAGCGAAGCGTGATATTCAAAAGGTGCATTCTATAAGGAGAATATTTTTTCTCGGATACTTGTTTAGAAAATTTCGGAATACCTCGCCCAGTTCGATTACGAGAGCTTTGAGGATGAGAATTTGAAGCGTCGAGTGAAGAAACTGGTCGGTTTGGGCTATTCGGCGCTGCCGGAGCAAAAGTTCACCACGATGCTGGATGCAATTAACAACATGAAGGAAAATTATGCTAAAATTAAGGTGTGTGACTATCACGATCGTAGCAAATGTGATTTGGCATTGGAACCGGAGCTGACGGAAATCATGGCTAACAGCCGGGATTCGGAGGAACTAAAATATTACTGGCAGCAATGGTACGATGCTGCTGGGGCACCAACGAGAGAAGACTTCCAAACATACGTTGATCTCAATGGAGAAGCGGCCTTGCTGAACAGTTGAGTCAATATCATGCTATTTGTTTGCGTTAGTTTTGAGAGGTTTCATTATTTAATGAACAGACTATGAATCTGGAGCTGAATCTTGGCTGAGCGCTTACGAGGACGATACGTTCGAGCAACAAGTCGATGCGGTGATTGAGGAACTGAGACCATTCTATGAGCAGATCCATGGATACGTTCGGTACAAGCTGCGAGAGTACTATGGCGAAGATGTGGTGTCGGAGAAGGGACCGATTCCGATGCATTTGCTCGGTAATATGTGGGCTCAAGGATGGGGAAACATTGCCGATATCACTAGTCCATTTGGTGACCGTCAGTTGCTCGACGTAACAGAAGAGATGGTGCGCCAGGGATACAACCCTATCCAGATGTTCGAGATGGGCGATCTCTTTTTCCAGTCACTGAACATGACTAAACTGCCTCAGTAAGAATGAATCGGTTACACTACAGATTGAGAGCAGATGAAATTAAATTACATTTACTTTACAGAACTTTCTGGGAGAAAAGTATCCTCGAGAAACCGGACGATGGACGGGATCTAATTTGTCATGCCAGTGCATGGGATTTCTCGAAACCGGATGACGTGCGCATTAAGCAGTGTACCCGAGTGACGATGGAGCAGTTCTTCACGGTTCATCACGAGCTGGGCCATATTCAGTATTATTTGCAATATCAACACTTGCCCAGTGTCTACCGCTCGGGAGCTAATCCGGGCTTCCATGAAGCCGTTGGTGATGTTCTTTCCTTGTCCGTTTCCACTCCAAAACATCTCGAGAAGATTGGTCTGCTGAAGGACTTTGTGCTGGACGAGGAATCTAAGCTCAATCAATTCTACCGCTCTGCGTTGACAAAGCTAGCATTTTTGCCGTTCGCTTACACCATCGACAAGTACCGATGGGGCATCTTCCGTGGTGATATTAAGCCTGAGGAGTACAACTGCAAGTTCTGGGAAATGCGCTCGAAGTACTCCGGTGTAGAGCCTCCGGTAGTTCGTTCGGAAGCTGATTTCGATGCTCCTGCTAAGTACCACGTGTCAGCCGATGTTGAATATCTGCGCTATTTTGTGTCGTACATTATTCAGTTCCAGTTCCATCGATCTGCTTGTGAAAAGGCTGGAGAATATGTAAAGGGTGATCCGGTGAAGACACTGAACGATTGTGACATCTACGAGAGTGCTGAGGCGGGTAATGCTATTAAGGCAATGTTGGAGCTGGGGTCATCGAAACCGTGGCCAGAAGCAATGGAGGTTCTCACTGGAGTACGGCGTATGAGTGCTGATGCTTTGATTGAGTATTTCCAACCGCTGTACGATTGGTTGGTGGTAGAAAACGAACGTATTGGAGCATTTGTCGGATGGGAAGAAACTGACAGTAAGTTTAAACTTGAATTTTGCCCTGTCAATTACGCTAATATCTTTCTCTGACTCTCTACTTTCAGAGTGTGTGTCGAATTAAACGATAGAGTTGATGTTTTTTTCATGCAATAAATTTGAATTTAAATATAAGCACTTCTATTGGTTGGTGTTCTTTATTCCAGAAAACCTAGAATATAAAAGAATGTAAAGAGAAATAATCTGCAAAACGAAACCAAATACAAGTTAATACTTTTGATCCTATGATCTTTCTTCAGTCCGCCGAGAGAACATGATAACACTTCATTGGATCCAGTTTGACACAGATTATAAGACAACTGGTTTACTTTAAGCTATCGAGAACAGTTAGGAAACCGGAAATTAAGAAGGACATGGAATGAAAGATTCGCATACTACATTATACGGACGATTAACTTTCTGTCTGCAGTTTGTAAAAAGAAATTATAGATTGAGCTAATAGATAATGTATCTGTGGAGTTACCTTACGTGGTACAATGTTCGGTGTATAAAAATAAAAATTTCTTTCTCCTCTTTGACATTCTGTTCGGCTATCTTTTGATTACCACCTCGAGAGTATTTTTTTGCGAGATAATAAGCTGTCGTTCATTCATTTATGTATGAAATGAAATCTTTGGATGTCAATCACTCTTCTCCACCAATGCTCGATAACATGAGATTATATTTCGAAACCAACGTTTCATACGTTCCAACCATCTACAACAAGTCCATTGTCGTAAAGAACAACTTTGACCATCAACGAGATACGATAACATGGAGCCTATAAAAGCGGATGCAAAACGCTGCTCTTGGATCAGTGTCGATCTTCGTACTAAACAAGCCTCACCAAGATGAGGATCATTCCGGTGGTGTTGCTAGTTTTTGGTCTAGTGTGTGCTGTTTTCGGTGCTAAACTCCAGACGTCACGGTCTGCCAGCGAGAAGGAGCTCGAGGCTCGGCAATACGTAGAGCAGATCGATGAAGAAATTTTATCCCGTCGGAATGTCGGCACAGAAGCCGAATGGGCTTACGAGTCTAACATCAACGAGGACAATTTGTTGGTAAAAAATGACATTGCGGCAGCGAATGCTGTTTTTATGAAAGTAAGTGATACGCGTGACCATAATGAGAGAGTGTTGCGTAACTGATAACGATACGTTCGTTACCGTTTATAGGAAGTAGCGAATACACTGAAAAAGTACGACTACGAAAACTTCAGCGATGAGGATCTGAAACGTAAAATCCGAAAACTTACCAAGCTAGGATACTCCGTACTGCCGGAGGACACATTTGCCGAAATGCTGGATGCTATCAATCGAATGCAGGACAACTACGCTAAGGTAAAGGTGTGTGATTACCGCAATGGTAGCAAATGTGATTTGGCATTGGAACCGGAGCTGACGGAGATCATTGCTAACAGCCGTGACCCTGAGGAGCTGAAGTACTACTGGAAGCAGTGGTATGATGCTGCTGGTGCACCAACGAGAGAAGATTTCCAAAAATACGTTGACCTTAACGGAGAAGCGGCAAGGATGAACAGTTGAGTTAATACTGACCGTTATGTCATCATGTCATCCATGGTAGCAGGGAGCTAATCTGTTTGCGTTAAAATGAAATTGCAGATTATGCGTCTGGTGCGGAATATTGGTTGAGTGCGTACGAGGACGACACGTTCGAGGAACAGGTGGATGCCGTTATTGAGGAGCTGCGTCCACTTTACGAGCAGATTCATGCTAATGTGCGACATCAGCTGCGGAAGTATTACGGTAACGAAGTGGTATCGGAGAAGGGACCAATTCCGATGCATTTACTCGGCAACATGTGGGCACAGGATTGGGCTGGTGTGGCCGACATTACCAGTCCGTACCCTGACCGTCAGCTGCTGGATGTAACCGAAGAGATGGGCCGTCAAGGATACACGCCGATACAGATGTTCGAGATGGGCGATGAGTTCTTCCAATCGCTGAACATGACCAAGGTACCGGCGTAAGTATTGATCGCCGGATTGGATGTAGGTTGTTTCCTAAATTATTCACGAATTTTACAGTTCCTTCTGGGAGAAGAGTATCCTCGAGAAACCGGACGATGGTAGAGAATTGGTTTGTCATGCCAGTGCTTGGGAGTTCTCTAAAACTGATGACGTGCGCATTAAGCAATGTACCCGAGTGACGATGGATCAATTCTTTACGGCTCATCACGAGCTGGGCCATGTGCAGTACTTCTTGCAGTATCAGCATCTACCAAGCATGTATCGTGATGGAGCGAATCCTGGATTCCATGAGGCAGTCGGTGATGTTCTTTCCTTGTCGGTTTCCACTCCGAAGCATTTGGAGAAGATTGGCCTGCTGAAGGACTTTGTGCTGGACGAGGAATCTAAGCTCAACCAATTCTATGGATCTGCGTTGAACAAGTTGGTATTTCTACCCTTTGCCTACACGCTGGATAAATACCGTTGGGGCATATTCCGCGGGGAAATTAAGCCTGAAGAATACAACTGCAAATTCTGGGAAATGCGCTCGAAGTACTCCGGTGTAGAGCCTCCGGTAGTTCGTTCGGAAGATGATTTGGATGCACCAGCTAAATACCACGTGTCAGCCGATGTTGAGTATCTGCGATACTTCGTTTCGTTCATTATTCAGTTCCAGTTCCACCGGTCTGCTTGTGAAAAGGCTGGAGAATATGTAAAGGGTGATCCGGTGAAGACACTGAACGATTGTGACATCTACGAGAGTGCTGAGGCGGGTAATGCTCTCAAGGCAATGTTGGAGCTGGGATCATCGAAACCGTGGCCAGATGCAATGGAGGTTCTCACTGGAGTACGGCGTATGAGTGCTGATGCTCTGCTTGAGTATTTCCAACCGCTGTACGATTGGTTGGTGGTAGAAAACGAACGCATTGGAGCACATGTCGGATGGGAAGAAACTAAAAGTAAGTCATACAGCGGACACAGTTTCTGGGAATGTTGTGTTAATTATTGCTAAACTTTTTTTTATTTCAGAGTGTGTCTCATCGCAGAATAACTGATGTCTCAATGTTCAACATAAACCTTTCTTTAATCGTTTAGACGAACTTAGAAGAAGATTGTAGATCATCAAATGTAAACCAAGCCATCAAAAACTAACAAATACACGGTCTATGAACAAACGTCCAATGGCTTCTTTCAATCAGCTTTCCATGTTTCACAAACCCATGACTGTAACCGGGATACTTTTCCGTACGGATATACTCATAATAACCACCGTAGCTATTACGCTGGCAAATCAAACCCCCCGTTACACCTTTCGGAAGCAAGTAGTACGAGCTAACACCGTTGGGTACATCGCTGGTGTAGAGAAGGTTGTGTGCCCCGGTGAACAGGAACTGTTTGCTTTGAAGGTTCTGAAAAGTGACCAGCAGTTCTCCGTTCACCTGGCGCTGTGAAAGCCTCCAGGTGCTTGCAAAACCACTACTCTTCGATGCCACCGCATACTGGCTGTCGTTTTCGCCCTGATCGACGATGTCGCTCGGCACTAGAAATTCATGCGTTTTGTTGTTGACGATTGCGTAACAGCAGGAGTTGAGTAGGTTGCCCGCCGTTAGTCCATACGGTAGGAAAAGGAACAGAAGCCTTACGCGAGATGCTTTGTTCATGTTAGCTAAACTTTGACGTGACATTATCCAAGGGTTTCCATGTTGGTTTATATGCCTCTCGGAAGCCTCTGTTACATCGCTCTGTTTTAGTATCATACCTTAGGATGGCAACTATGTCCATTATTTGCGATGCAACTCACCTGCCTCGACAACAATGGTGCGCCAAAAAAAACAGCTCATCGAATGTGTGGAAATAAACGATCCTTTCATGCCATTTAATATTTACCTAACCTATAAATAGCGTGAATCATTGACAGCTTCAACTTTGCACGATCGGCATCTCGTTTCAACTTTGCATAAAACACATTTCGTAGATGTGTCAGGCCACCGGTAATGCTGTAAATTACGTTTGCAACCCTATTTCCCCTTGTGCCCGTGGCACGCGCGGTGGTCAGTGTGACTCGTTTCACGGTCATTCGGAAGAATGTTCCTGTGGTCACCGCCTGCACATACGAAACATGCCACCGGGGTCATAAAAATTGGTTGACAGTTTTTGTTGTGGCTCACGCGAGACCTCACCTGGGCGCATGATGCTTGCGGTTGCGGTCGTAACGATAGAAAGAATCTTATTGTTCCACCAGGCACCAGGCGGCAGGTTGTTTGCTATCACGTATCGCACACCGGCCGGGTTCCCAAAGGGTTTTCCCACGACGTGAGCCCCCGTACCGTACCCTCGAGCGTACATGACCTGTATCTACGGCCTGATAGGGTATAGTCTGGGGTTGCATTGTTGGGGCTGCTTGTATTGGGGCTGCCATTTTGCTCCCCCTTTTTTTTGGAGTCATGCGCGGAGCAGTTAGGTTTAATTTTCATTAACATGCGCTCTCCATATGTGAATGCTTCTATTCTTATCTCATCTATGGAGAATTGGAAGGGGACGAAGACTAAATGTTGGGTACACGCTGCTAGTAACCGACGGTGCGTAAGTGTGCGCCTTCCCGGGCCAGGGCGCACTCGACAACTGAGTCACCCGTGTGCTTCTGACGGTGCACAACTACTCACACATGGGCCGTAAGAATGACGGCTAGAAGTTGCCATCTCCCGTGTCGTATCAGTGTCTATCAGTGTGCTGAATGTACGGTTGGCAGAGTAATTGTTTTCCCTGCGCAAGTGAGAAAACACCAAATGACCGTGGAGGTAGGTAGTCGGCCAGTACCTAATGCCGTTTCACTTTGACACTTAATTTGAATACCATTAGAGGAACGTTGCTAAGCAGTAGGAAGAAAACCGAAGGTCCTCCCCGTCGAGGAAGGTAAAGGGTTTTGTGAGGAATGGAAAACAAAATTTCCCGCTGTAAACAGTATGCAGCACACACAATTGGTTTGATTGCTGCGGGACCTGCTGACTTCCGACTGGGGCCAGGTGTAGTTAGCTGAAGCCCGCACGGTTTGACGGGACCGATAGGATTGCGCACCGGGAGCTTTCAGTTTCGTTCGGTTGCTCGTCGCGGATGGACAATTTCGTAAGAATCCCTTTCGGTGACGGAAGTTTAGGTGTCGTTGGTGAACAGATGAGGTGACAAACCAGTATCGATCAACCTGATAAGGTGTGCAATTGGTTCTATATGGTGTTCTTATGCTTACTTTAGTATAATAGTATTGTGGAAATTCTGATATAAAAAAAAATCCAAGAATAATTCTGAAGTGATTCTATTGAAAAAATTTAGTACTTAATTAAAATCCTCATTTCCTTAGGTATTTTTGAAATATCTCAAAAATTGGAGAAAAAATTCGAAAAGGTAAAGTTTCTAACAGTTAAATAAATAGAAAAAGCCTAAGCAAAATACTGCAGCAAGTATTGTGGATATGCGAAGTTTAACGAAAGTGACAAACTAAAACAAATGTACAATAAAATATTTATTTGCATTTGCTTACGGAATACGACCTATACATTGTTTGGGATGTGTGTTCACAGTGTTACAGTTCATGCGAGCAGTGGAATACATTTAAACTAAGTGAAAGTGAATACGTAACAATACCCTAAAGCCTAAACAAATACCCACATACGATTAGCATAATCCGTCGAAAAAATAAAACTTTTGTCAAAATTACTCCAGCACATGTACGATAACAACGTTGCGCAATGCTAGAGCTGCTGATAAAGTGCACCATCGGTGCAGTGTTCGTGCTACAATCGATTCATTGTGAGGCAGATCCACAGCTTAATCTGCCACCTTTGGCACCGCCGGGCCTTGAAGGGCGTCGTCCAGTGACGTTTCCGAACGGGGATGGATCTCCAACGCGTGTCCCCCTGGGTGTCAATGGTGTGGTGAGTGGCGATGGAAGTAGTGTGTACGATCGTAGTAGAAGCGAACGGTTCGGTCCACCTTACGATGGTGACGATGAGGAGGAGGACGAACGACCGAACTATCCGGCCCAACAGCAAGGTCGTGCGAATAGTGACTACGATAGAAGAACCGGACCAGATTCGGTAAGTGATCGGATATTGAAAAGAAAAACGTGCTAATAAACGATGACTGATGATGATCATGGAGTGTTTGTTTCTTTTACTGATCTTTTGCCGTTAGCCCTATTCCTATAATGATCGCAACAGGTACGGCGGTGGACGTGACTTTGACCCATCGCGTAATTTCAACCGAGAAAGGTATCCGGGCGATCGGAGCCCTAATCCAGCCGTGTCCGATGTAGACAATCCATTGCTGTATCGGGATGGTGGTGATCGCAATCGGAACAGCTACGTGTCGGATGTAGAAAATCCACTACTCTATCGCGATCGTACACCGTACAATCCGAACCGTGATGATGAAAACGATCGTAATCGGTACAATCCCAACGCACGCCCATACAATCCCAACGATCCTGGTTTCGGAGGACGCACTTCCGACCCCAACAACCGTGAACCAGGTTTTCGCCAGGATCCCAACTATCGCGATCAAGGCTTTCGGGATCCAAATCAACGTTTCCCGAACGATGATCCAGCCTATCGCGATCGTAACCGGTTTTCAGACGATCCTAACTATCGTGACCCTTATCGCAGCCCGGAAGAGGAACGGTTCCGCATCGAGAACGAGCGTCGGTTTCGGGCGGAAACGGAAAAGTTGCGCTCGTTCCTTTCCGAGATCGATCGGAAAAGCTCGCTCGAGTGTTCGCTGAATGTGGCGGCACAGTGGAACTTTGAGACAAACATCAACGATGCAACGCAGGTCGAAGCGGTAAGCCATAATAGCTTGGTGCTAAGAGAAAAAAGTTCTAAGGTCACACATAACCCAACGAACGGTACCTTTTAAATGGTTGCGCCTACATGTTTCACGGAAAGATAGCTGTTTATGAGTTGGTAATGATCGTGCTGCAAAAAAAAAACAAATACAGTTCCATTCGCTACGGTGGAAAATGCGAAATTAGCTAGTGGGAAAATAGTGCCGCACGGGATTTGACATTGACATAGAGCACAGATTAGTGACATCTAGGGAGGTAGTTCACCGAACCAACAAGTGGTGAACTGGCTTGCGGTTAATTTATGCATTAACCAGAAAGGCTGAGAAATTTTGAGATGCAGAAGTTAGCATTGTTTTTTTCCCTAGTGTGCATTGAGGGTTTGGACAGTGTTGGAATGTACTCCGACAAAAGCAACGCAAGAAGTTGAGCTTGAACGGCAATGTAAATTCGTTTGTCCGGAGTCACCTTTAGCAAAAATAGGAATTTTTGCATTCATTAGTAGGAAGGAAAGATAAATGTTTGTTTTTAAAACCATTCTGCAGCTTTATTTTTTATGAGGCTTCGTGAAAGATATATCAGTCAATTACAGAAACAGAATCATAATTAAAAAACGCAGCAAAAAGCTTGTCGAAAAATTAATTTTAATGGAAAAAAAACAAAATCACAGGAAGCATTCAAGTTTGCATTGATTTAATTATAATTAATTTGGTTTGTGGTTTCTTTATGATCATTCTGTTCGTAGCTTGCCGCTCAACAAAGGTACAACGATTTCCAGCGCTTGTTGTGGGATCAAATGCGTCGCATTGACCAGACGAAAATATTCGACGACAAACTTTATCGCCAGGTGCGGCTCATGTCAATAATCGGCCCAAGTGCACTGCCACCAGATCAACTCGACAGGGTAAGAAGCTACTTAATTTGTCCATCTATTTTCGCGTGCTAACAATCTATTCCCACAAACACACACAGTACAATAGAATCGTAAATGATATGTTGGCCATCTTTAACGGTGCCGCCATCTGTGCGTACGAGCAACCGTTCGAGTGCGGTTTACGGCTGCAACCCCACCTGAAAGATGTAAGTGAAACAAAGCGTTTTGATCGGATGGTTTTTGGTGAGAATTGGAATGTTTACCATTCTGTTTTTTTTTACCGCCTCACGTAGATAATGGCGAAGAGTCGAGATTGGAACGAGCTGCAGTATACTTGGCTCGAGTGGCGTCGTAAATCTGGTCGAAATATGCGAGATCTGTTCGAACAGTTGGTTGATCTTACAAACGATGCAGGGCGTGTTAATAGTACGTATCACGCTTAAATTTAGCCTTCAATAAGAATACTTTACAATGTAGATCATGTGTTGGTTTTGGTTTGATTCGCAGACTTTACGGACGCTGCTGCCTATTGGACATTTCCGTACGAGTCGCGCAATTTCCGCGAAGAAATGGAACAAGTGTGGCGTGAAATACTGCCCCTCTACGAGATGATTCATGCGTACGTGCGTCGCAAGTTGCGCGAATTCTATGGTCCGGATAAGATCAACAAAAATGCACCCCTTCCGGATCACATACTCGGTGACATGTACGGGCAGAGCTGGCAGAACATACTGGACATCGTCATCCCGTACCCGGGCCGTAGCTTCCTGGAGGTTACGCCGGAAATGCAGAAGCAGGGATATAATCCACTGGTAATGTTCCAGATTGCGGAAGAATTTTTCGTCTCCATGAACATGTCTGCCATGCCGCCCGACTTCTGGGCCTCGTCAATACTAACGCAACCACCAAATAGACCGATCCTCTGTCAACCATCTTCCTGGGACTTCTGTACCGGGAAGGATTATCGCGTCAAGATGTGTACGCAAGTTACGCACAAGGATTTCATTACCGTGCATCACGAGCTGGCGCACATACAGTACTTCCTGAACTATCGCAACAATCCGAAAGTGTTCCGAGATGGAGCAAATCCGGGTATGGGGAACGGAGTACATATATGCACTCTTCCTTCCAACGACGTCAGTCAGTTCAATTAACTTTCTTTTAACATTTCCGTTCCACCTGTTTGTGCAGGTTTCCATGAAGCGATCGGTGATGCAATCTCGCTTTCCGTCGCTTCGCCCAAGCATCTGCAAAATCTGGGCCTGGTCCAGAAGTCCGTCGATGATACGGCGCACGACATTAATTTCCTGTTTTCACTGGCGATGGAAAAGGTAGTTTTTCTACCATTTGCCCTCGCCCTTGAAGCCTGGCGGTATGACGTCTTCAGCAAGCGCGTCCGTAAGGAGCAGTACAACTGCCACTGGTGGTTGTTAAGGTAAGGTATGGGTGGAATTAGTTGGTATGTCGGCTATTTGTAGATTGGAAAACCAGCACCATTGCAGGAAATTGTGGTGGAAGTGGCGACCTTTTTTTTCCGGTAGCAAAGTCATGGCTATAGTTGCTCTCTATTTTCTTCTCCAATCATCTCCATGTGCAGGGAGGAGTATGGCGGTGTTAAACCACCGGTGCTTCGGTCCGAACTTGACTTTGACCCTGGTGCAAAGTACCACGTGGCAGCGAACATCCCTTACATCAAGTGAGTACATGCATGTTTTTGTGACTTTAATTTGATTTTATATTAAATGCTTGTGGTTTATGTTACCTTTTCGTATATAGCAATTTAAAAAATACTTGAGAACGAACTTGACGGTTAGTTTCATGTATTGATGACGAAGATTTAAAAATAGATCGCGTGTTGTCTGTATTTCTTCTCCACTTTATTGAATTGTGTTGGGAATTGGTGTGTGCTCTTGAGTTCCGTTAAGTTGAATTTCTCAAGGTCCTCCTGAGCATTGTCATTCAGTCATCTTTAACTCTTTAATATCTTGAAGGTCATTTAAAGGTCGTTTCGATAGACGTTTAGAACTCTCACTCAGGTTGTTTCAAATTTTATGTTCCCAGACAGAAAGCCTGAGATAAGCCCTTGGCTGTAAAAATTAGCGTGAAAATTCTTCGATACATTACAAACCAAACGAACGCCCGTATACATACACAACGCACGAAAGGAAAATTGTTTTGTAATGGCAGACACTAGCTTAATCCGCAGTGAAACTCGATCTCATTTCGAAACGATTCAACATCGTCATCGAAGCAGCACAAACGAACCGCTTGTCAAAAAAGATCATTTTGCCTCCGATTGGCAGGCATATGAGACGATCATGAAATGCTCCGCCGTTTAGCGACTGGCAGGCGGCTCTTTGCGAAAGCTTTTCCACGCAAAGGGGGGGGGGGGGGGGCAGCCACCGAAAGGATTTCCCATTACTGTCTGGCTAAACGGGTTATTACCGTGTACGATGCGCATCGGTTCGCTCGTGTCTGGAACGTCTGGTTGCGAACTTGGTTGCAACAGTCCGGACCGTTGCGTTGCATATGCACTTTCTCATCATACAAGGCGTTACAAAACCCCGATCGCTACCGGGCATCTCGAATTCGCGCAACCACCGCCAACTGACACATTGCTCATTATCTTGCGCAAAAGGCTTACCGGTGTTAAGGTGATCGAGGGCTGATCGGTGTGCGTGTGTGGATGGTTGGCCAAAAATTTCAACATTTCGCCCAGGCTGACCGGTGCGCGGTAAATCGTAATCCTAGCTGGGAGGGTTAAAATTGATAGGAAGTTGCCTGGCCTGGTGCGCCGGTTTCGATTACTTCACCGTCTGGTCTGAAGTGGCTGCAATTTTGGATTTGTTTTTAGGCTGATGAAGCCGTTCCGGATTAAAAATGAAGCATCGAACAGAGATAAGTGTAGAAAAGAAAACCACACCGAGGTGTGGTGTAATCATAATGCGCATAATTTCGTGTCGGTTTCGTTACTCTTGGATGCTTCTTCGCGAACGGTACGGACAAGCGACCTTGCGCAATCAGATGCGGGTGCTCTCGAAGGCATACATTCGCTTTTATTTATTTTGTTTTTTAAAGCTAATATGCTGCGCCACTGTTTTCCTTTTGTGCATACGGAAGCTGGCCAAGGCATGAGCAACCGCGTGTTTTATTATTTCTAGTATGTTCGGATCCCAATGACATCACGGTTTTGAGGGTAACGCTTGAAAGAGTGCTGCACGTGTGGGGATGGTTTTTTTTTACAATCACATTTTTTTTATTTCATTTTTTCCTTTCTTTTTTACATCGTAAACAGAGCAAAGAAAAACATTTAAAAAAACAAAAAATAAACAACAATCAATGCATATGAGAACGAGCGCAAAGCTAAGAAAAACCATGTTCAGTTACAATTGAGCTGGCCTCTGGGAGGGTTTTTTTTTGGAATGCGTTTTTCTATAACTTTTACTGCTTTTCCGTCGCAGCTGTCTGCTGTAGCTAAAGCGGCGTTTTGGTATGATTTTCTTTTTCAACTTGGCTTCTTATAACCGGGAGCGAGAATAAAAACAAAAAAATCTTGAAATGTTCGGCACTTCGATATTTACAGCACTTCTTCTGCCACCCCTGTGCGGGAGAAAACAACAAAACGTTGGTGGTGGCACCCAGAAAAGGGAATTTGGGAAGAGGAGGATTGGGACAGGAACTATTAGCGCACCGGGCGCACAACTTTCCTCATCCCAAGACACACACCCCCTCCCCATTTATCACTCGTTGTTTTCCCTTCCGTTTTGCGCACTAATACCTACATTTGCATTTTGGTAGTATTCTTTTGCTTAGCCGGATTTCTGCTGTTGTTTTTTTTCTGGGGGGCTTTTGACTGCGCGGCATTTTTAAAAATCTATATAACAAGAAAACAATGATGTTTTTTTTTCTTCCTCCTCCTCGAACCTCACACACGCGCCAAGAACGCATGAAGATGGACGAGATGAAGTTGTGTGCATCTATGCAATGAGAAGTTGCTGATATTATATTGCTGCTTGTTTTCCGCTTCCGCAACATTCGTCTAGTGTAAGAGAGAGAGATTCGCTTACCTGGAAGTAGCCAGGAAATTTGGGACGAGACATGGGGCTTTCTCTGTCCAAATGATGGGAACCCACCCACCGGAAACCGGCCACCCTATGTTTGCGGTCCCAACCGCAGCAGATGGTAGGAACGTGATTTTTGGGACACACTGGCTTGGGCGGTCGCTTTCCGGCGGTGGGTTTCCTAGGGGTGTAGGCCATTTTGGGACCAGACTAAAGCCCTGTGCCTGTTTCTCTCGCTTCGTAGGATAGAACGCTCCGATAGGCTGGAGGCTGCCGAAGGTTGACGTGGCTAAAAGCGTGGCAAACGGGTGAGTACTCTGGTGGGTCAACCGGACGACAGCGACCGGTGTGACGCTCGTTTCCCGCCAAATCGAGGTGACAAGCTGACCCCGATTGCGCTGAAACGCTCCAGAGAATTGAGCTTTCCTGCTTTCGCCATGCCTCGCCCAGACACGTTCATCCGGTGTTTTTGTTCGTAGATGGTCGGTTTGATCAGTTTTTCGACATTACTTTACAGAGCGTTGGCTTGCTTTTTCTTCGTTCTTATGTTTTTTTTTACCGAGCGAGTACTGGAATGAATCTTGAGCTAGTTGTCAGTTGTATCGATCTTACGGCAGATGACGGCAGATGAACGTGGGTGTTTGTGGATGGTGGAGCGCTGTTTGGGTATGCTAGCAACTAAGATCACAAGTTTTGCGATATAAATAATGAAATGATGGGAGCTCTTCTTGGCTTAGTGATGAGAACCGAAGTCGTGATGTTCGCTCAGACCCTCGGAGTGGACCTCCTCGTGGTGGTGTTCCTCCTCGTGATGGTGCACCGGGACATGGACCGGAACCTTGACCGGGTACGGCACTGGTTTCTCGACCTCATAAGGGACGTGCTTCTCAATTTCCACTGGGACTGGACGCTCGACCGGGACCTTCACGGGGTATGGGACGTGCTTCTCGACCGGGTACGGGATGTGCTTCTCAACCGGGTAGGGCTGTGGGACTGGGACCTTCACCGGGACTGGCACTGGCTTCTCGACATGCACCGGCACTGGACGATCGTACGGGACATGCACTGGGTATGGGACCTTCTTGATGACCTCGTACGGCACTGGCTTCTCCACTGGGACTGGCACTGGCTTCTCGACATGGACCGGCACTGGACGATCGACTGGAACATGGACTGGGTAGTGGACGACCTTCTCAACCGGGTATGGCTTCTCAACATGGACCGGAACCTTAACCGGGACATGGATCTTCTTCTCCACTGGGTAAGGAGCCGGAACATGGACCTTCACCGGGACTGGGACCTTCTTCTCGACTGGGTAAGGAGCGGGCACGTACACCTTCACCGGGACGGGACGATCGTACGGCACATGGACTGGGTATGGGACCTTCTTCTCCACTGGGTACGGAGCCGGGACGTGCACTGGCACCTTGACGATCTCCTTGACTGGGTAGTGGACGGTCTTGTAGACTGGGTAGGGCTTTGGCACTCCAACCTTCACCGGGACGGGTACGTGCTTCTCCACTGGCACTGGGATGTGCTTCTCCACTGGGTACGGGACGGGGACCTTCTTGACGACGGTCAGCGTCTTTTCCTCGTGTGTCTCGAAGTGTGGCACCTCATGATGTTCCTCGTATCCACCGAAGCTACCGGTCCAGCCGTGCAGTCCACGCTTGTCCTGTTTCTTGTCATCGAGCGCCTGAGTTTCGGCTGCCTTGCTGTCATCTACTTTGGCCTCCGCCACTGGTTTCTTTTCATCTTCGGCCGATGCGAAAAGCACCAGGGCAAGTAGGCAGACAACGCCCTGTAGCAAAACGGGGTTAGAAAGAGAAAGAATGGGAAATTGAAGATGGTTGTTTCACGGGACATGTGAATGATTTCTGGAATGCGTGTTTCCCGAACGATCCGAACGTTGCTACTAATGATCACCCCAAGACATTCGATGCCTTAAGACCTGGGGCCAGATCTGAGGCTATACATTGTATTAAATTTAGCTCCACGAATGGATTCATTCGTCTTCCAAAGCTCCCGGAAGCTCAACGACCTTGTCGGGATGGGTAATGTTTACAACGATCGTACCGTAATTACATTCACCCAAGGGGAATTGTATTGTGCGTACTCAAAGAAGATGAACACAAGTACCAAACGGAGCAGAAAAAAAGGTACAGCAAGAGAGCGAGAATAACCAGTTAATTAAATGGAAAGGAATGTTTCCGTTCCAAATGAAACGAAAGTTGATTTGGTTTGCAAACCGAACGAAGCGCGGAAGCGTGAAAGGGAAACGGGCGCCAATTTTGGAGCTCTCGTGCATTTCGTTTCGAAAGTTTTGGAAGCAAAAACACACTGCAAACAGCCCGGCAAGCCCGGTGAGGTAGAAGAAGATCAGTTGCTTTGGTTTTAGTTGGAGATTTAATCTTGTACTTTAAAAGCTACTCGGGCGTGTCAAATGATTTCCATCGTTTTTTTGGGGGAAAATTAACCAAGAGCTAAGGAACGATCATCGCTCGAGCAGAACGAGCAGTTGGAGATTCGCACTTCCAAGTCGGGATATTCATGGGCACTCTTGTAACTTCACTGTGACTTGAAACACTTGGATCACCATGTAATGTCACGATAATACTCATGCTTATATTCGTTCTTATTCTTTGGATCACAATCATTGCACAATGGCAACCTATCACAAGTCCTTGCCGTCACACTCAGTGAACTGTATGGATTCACGAAACTGCACCTCCAAAACAACAAACACCAAACCGATTGTTTGCTTACCAACAATTTCATATTTAATCCGAGCGAAATGTGTTCTGTAAAACAAGCAAGTAGACAACTGATGGTGAGTTTGGCGCTGCCGATGGTTTTTATACAGACAGGTTTCTCCTCCGGCATCACTCCAATCCCGGACGCATCACCATCACCCGCCCCCGTCTCGTTTCTCCCGGTTTCGGTACGCTTTGGTGCCGATCGTTCGGATCGAGCCTTCGCCGCGGCGGGTGGAGGGAGGACCCGGCCAGCGTTACGCTTCCCGAGCCAGGCCGCGGGGGTGAAGGGGAGGGGAGGAAAAACGGGGAGGGGTGGATTATACACTTCGATCCGGACGCCGATAGAAAGAGAGTGAATAGCGCCATTTTCACGCCACCCTCGTGTCGTCCTCTCGCTCACGCTCTCTTTCACTCGTCCCCATACGAGTTGGCCCCCTTTCCGTAGCGGCCATTTCCAGCCCATTACCCATGGCCATTTTCTTTGCCCGCCTTACCGTTCAGCAGCAGTAAGCGCACCCCAAAAGCGCACCGGCACCTGGTGACGACTTCTTTTCCTCGGGCAAATCGTTGGCTGTGTGAGTGAGTGATTTTTTTTTCGATGTTGTTTCTTTTCGTTTGGCCATCTCGTTCGCTTCGGTTTCGCTTTTCCTTCTACCCGTGAAGCCTCTAGGTTGGTGAGCTATGGTGGGCTGAGAGCAACACTGAAACGAAGGGACAGGACAGGTTGTACTTTTCAGTTTGGGGCAGTGTGCTGATTCTACGGCAGCAATACTAACGCACCACGTTGGAAGGTAGGTTCCACTAGAGAATCACCCCCGTTCACCTCCCCCGTGTGATCGGTCATGGGGTGTAAAATTTGATGATCTCAACCACCCGGGTCGGTCTATTCGGTATTGATGGGGGAAGGTGCATGGAACAAAGTGTCGAGTGGAACGGGTGCAGGAAAGCAAAAAAGCCTTGGAGCCTTCGAGAAAGAAGACAGAAACATATGATCCGTAGCTGACCACTACGGCCTGTACCTATGAAAGCTTGCCGAGAGAGAGAAAAAAACCAAAACATATACGTAAAACTGAACAACGTACCGTCGTAACTACCCACAAATGCAGCACCAGTCGTAACCAGCTGTGATGCATAAAGTTTTCCGATCCAATAGAGCGGTCGCGTAAGGCTCGTGCCGGACCATTGTGACGGCACTGTGCATTTTTACAGGTGTAACAGTTTGCAAGGTAATGGTAATGGTTGAGTGTAGTGATTTTTGCACTCTATGGGTGAATTGAGCCTAGGCAAGTTGTCTTCCTGCAGGGAAAAATTCCCCTTGCAATCTACCGGTATAATTAATTGCCAATGATTTGGTTGCAGTTAATTCGATCCACAATTATAATTGTCTAATAGATGGAGCAGATAAAAAAAATTCTCAAATTTTCAATATTTATTTCCATTGCGCTAAAATAAGCTGGAAAAGATTAATAGCAAAAAACAAATGTAGATAAACAGCATTTTGTGATTATTTTATTTTTTCCGGGCAAACCACAATTAATCATTTTGCTATAAAAAAAAAACATTAACCAGAAGTTACGATGAGAAATGCGCAATAAAATTGTATGAAACGATGTTTAGTCAATTAAAAGCAGTTTGCAGTGCATTTCATTTTGGTTGGTTTTTAATCAAACCATTTTCTTTTTTGAAGGGGTAGAAAATCTTCTTTTTCCACCCCTCCCGGACATTGATCACATTTAAGCATTAATGGTTGCGTCAAGCAGTTTTCTTTCTCTGATCCTCTTTTTATTTTCTCTCCATTCGGTCTTCTTTCGTTTGCCTCGGACGAGCGCATCCGGATTATGGATTCTATTGCTTTCCTAAGTGATGAGATTGCAAAGTTAAGCCAACGGCCTTCCGAAACCGATTCGAGCTGGTTGAGAAAGAAAAGAAAAAAAAACACAAGCCCTTACCCCAACCATCAACGCGACCACGTGAAAAGTGTAGCAGTGCGTTTAATGCAATCGGAGCTTTCGATCAAGATCGTCTCGGCACGGGGGAAACGCAGTTTTTGGGCTCGAAAAAAAACGAACACATTTCGGGAGTTTTGCCAGCAAAACGAAACGACGGCGATACGGCATGGTGACTTATGTGCTTACCAAACCGAACCGGTAATTAGACGTTGGGAAATCCGTGAAAAAGAACACCGGAAAAGAACGAAGCAAATGGAAATGTAGTGGCCGTTGTTAAAAAATATAAATTAATGGGGAAAAATTTAGCCCACCCCCCCCCAGGTGGGGTTTTGCAAAATAAATAAAGAAGAATCAATTGTACGATGTGACGGGAGTGATGAAAAAAACACAAGGGGCAGATAGTTGGAAATCTATCGTTGTTGCTGGACAATGAAGTAAGGGCGAAGTAAACGTAATTTCTGTTTAGCTCTTTCTCTGTCTCTCTCTACGATGGAGGTCCAGCAAAAGGGTACAACAATGAAAAGAAAAGCACAAATGCTCGTACCGCACGCGGTACTGATGCGACCGAAAGCAGCCTGTCTGTATATGCAATCGATTTGTCGATCGAGCCTTTCGGTACATAAGCTTGGTTGAGGCAAACGTCTTATGAAGCAAACCGAAACAAAACAACCAAAAAAGGCTAGTAAATAGGAAACAGCTCAAAGGTAGTGGTGGTAAATTCACTGTATGAAAAGGAAGATGGCGAACACACCAAAAAAAAAATACTAAAAATTGGCAAACTGCCAACAATTTTTCCGCCACCGTTGTGTGTATGCGTAGCTTTGCTGCGTTTGTTGGCGTGGGGTGGATTTATTTTTTTTCCTCCCCCTGGCCCCATGTCAACGAACCGAACCCGCGTTGCTAGTACACGGGATGGCTAAATCGTCGCGGAAGTTTAGTAATGATCTAGTTCGCGAACGTGCATTATTGCTAAGTGTATGAAGCACCAAAAAGGGTGTTGATTGATTCCTGGGCTGGAAGGTGTGCAATTTTTGAGTGAGCACACGTTTTATGTGCTGACCCGGTAATACTGGCTGTTGAGGTTGATGTGCGATTTACCATAAGCATCGTCACGTAATTCACCGATCCAAATCGGTTGGTAACATTATCGCGCAACACGATGTTAACCATCGAGGTGATACAACTCACGTTCAACCGAATGCAGACCAAAATCCGTAAGGAAGCAGGATTTTGTGGGTGTCGATTGATATCTTTAAACCTCATAATATTTAAGCTTTGCTTAAAATTAATTTTTTTTTCGGTGTTACAGTTCGGTAAGTTTTTGCATCTACAAACCGAGATGCCGAGTAGGAGGAAATGTTTAATTGATTCGATTACCTCACCGATGCTCCCGGTGCGGAGACACATTCATGTTTGGTTTGCTGCACCAAGCACATAAGTGCACGAAACCGTACCAAACATGACACGGCACACTACTTCAGCTGCCCATCAGAGGTGTCACATAAATCATCATAATTACTATTGTGTTTCGCTGCTGGCTCGTGGTTGGTAGGCGCGTGAAGGAAAATTCCACCGCTGCCGTGAAAGGCCTTCACGTAGGGTAGATTATGGTCAGATTTAACATGACTGAACACAAATGAATGCAATATTCGAGAAATGGTTGGTACTGAGTTGGTAGTTTTTTTCTGCTCTTGTGTTAGGTTTTTAAGAACATTTGTGGGTTTTTGGACTAGTTTTTTCATTGAAAGCTATAAAATAGTGAACGTTTATTAAAGAGTAATTTTTTATTTTAATGACTAAATCAATGTCCGAGCAATGAACCTTTTAATTTTTTTATTCAATTTATTTTTTTTAAATTATTATAGAAAATGAAGATACTTGTAGGTTATTTTCAGAAGCAAGGTAAAATGTTTGGACGATTTATTTAAAAATCCTGTCACAGGACCAGAATAAATTATTTAAAAAATATATGTCATATTGTCATATGACGAGTCATATTCTCCTGATTCTTGTTATGAAACAAAAAAAAACTTTTTTTTGAAAATTTTTAAAAGTTTATTTATTTTTTTCTTTTTCATGTTTTTTTTTTCAATTTTATTATCGTATATCTCGTCGTATTGCAGTAACTTTTCATTGTACCTAAAAATTGCTTCACTAGTGTAATTACTATTTTTCGTCCATGTACTCATCGAAAATTACAGCAAGCAGAACACGAACAGGCGTAACCAGGGTGGTTTGCATGGTTTTGTGAGTTTAGGGTACACACCCTAATGCAACATCGTACGATGAGTTGTCAAATCGGCGTCGAAATCTTCCCCCAATTAGTTGCATATGATGACAGCTAAAGTGAGGAATTAAAAACCTCCCCGATGCACAGCCGATTGCATTGCAGAACAATAGCTGCACGAATAAACCATTCCCATATCATCGCCAACAATTGAAGGTGTAAAGCCGACCTAATGGGGAGATAAAATTGGTGCTATTTTTTTTTTTTTGGTTACGGAAAGATGCGCTCTGCGATCGGTCTAATGAAGTACGGAGTGTTCGCTGCGTCCGTTTGCTTATTTGTGTAGCTACAAAAATTTACCAATTTACCATGATTACTTGCGCACACATACACATTGGACAGCCAATTTTTGTTTCGACTTTGGCTTTATCTTATGCATCTACTCCTATGGGCACACTCACACAGACAGTACTCGTCTCCCTGTACGATTAATTAGCAAGATATAGGTTATACGGTCTTGATGATAGATTTTTATTACGCAACAATGCGCCGAAGCGTTTTTCCTTTTCATTTTTCTTTCTCTTCAGCGCTGCTGCATCGGTTTTTTTTGTTGGTTGGTTTGCCATTATTGCGTTTTTGCTTCTACACTTTTCCTCTTCTTTCAAACGGGCTGCTTTGCCCACGCAGCCAAACACTAGCTGTGCCTAATGGGTTTTACCTTTCCCATCCATCCTGGAGGGCACGCAGCATGTAGCCAATAGGCCGCAATCGTCGTAGTGGCGTGTGGTTACTTCTTGCATTATTTTGTTATTTTGTACTGCTGCTGCTCTCTTCAACGCTCCTCTTCCCCTTTCGAGCCCACCCAAAGTCGTATCATGAAGATCATTTCTGTTTTGCGCGAGGTTGATGGACCAATATGGAGGAGAAAATAATGCAAAAAAAAATTAAACACGATGGCACACATTATGCTACCGCCGTGGCCGTAGGTCAACTGACGGGTAGGGTACTAACGCTCGTGCAGAAACGCGACGAGTCGCACCATGAAGTCATAATGAACATGCGCCAAAGTGGCAGGGCACGCGTACTACCGTGCCGGACACTAGGTAACTTGGCCAAATGGCGTTGACCTGCTATGCTTTCACTTTTCATGGTAGGCCAGGAAAAAAAAGTAAAAATTACGCATATAAACCATGGAGCAAAAAGGAGACCCTCGCTTTATGTTTTCAAATGTTTAGACGTAAATAAATTTATTAGTTCTACTGTTGAAGATTTTTTTTATCGTGTTTTTCCCATTTGCCCTTTGGCTTTGCAGTCCCTAAAGCCCATCAACCTGAAGTTCGAATCATGTCACACGATGTAGGGACCGGAAGGGACCGGGACGCAACTGATCGCCCACCTTTCCAAGCCCGATGAAACTGAACCCATGTTTCACAGGCATCGTTTAAACTGTGGGAGATGCTGCTAAGCCTTTAGGCAGCCCCTGCCGCCCCACCCCACCTTGGGAGGCAGATTTGAAACGGTCAGCAGAGTCATGGCGTTAGGAGCTAGTGGGCTAGTCTGCAACATTAAAAACAACCGCCATAACAAACGTCGCCAAGAGCCTGGGAAGGGGTTTGCAAAGTTCGGCACCTTGTCTCTGTATAAAACTCCTCCTAGGCTCCCTTACCCCCTCCGGTGGAATGGGAGAGACATTTAGAGGGCTTGCTGATGAGATAGAAAAGAAAAACTAGGTCGATCGGTATTTGGAGCAATGGCATGAAATGGAACCATTTCGTTTGGCACACGGTGGATGTATTCGGGGCGGGGTTCGTCGCTTTAGGATGTGTTGCAGCCGCGTTCATTGAAGTCTTTCGATCGTTGGAACGGGCTGGCCAATGTTTACTATTATTAGGGCTTACGTAAACAAACGGGATTAAAGGTTGTAGCATCGTGGCGTGGCGTCGATGATTGACAGCGTTTTTGTGTGTGTTTTTTTTTGGGACGTAAACAGTTTTGCAACTAAACCAGCATAGAATGTGCAGCCGGCTTAGCGGTTTGAATGTCCGCTTAGCATTTAATTCCTTCGCAGCAGCTCATCGACAGGCTTTTGTTTGTACGCCAAAAAAAACCCCATCTTAGGAGATGTCGATTTGTTTTGCTTTGTTTCGAAGCAAAAGGCCTTGAGCGGACATCTGATCGATGAGTGAAATGTAGCACTTCTGTTTTTCAAGCCCACTGTCCCTTGTTTGGCGGATGCATTTCATACATTTCAAATCGCACCACACGTGCGCAGTGCTGTATGATTGGGTAATGTGGTTTCCGCTCAGTTTCATTTTCCATCTATACCGGCATAGAGCGACCGAATTTCTACCTCTATCATTACATAAAACAATGACCCGGGGGAGGGTGGTAAAAAAAAACCTCCCCTTCAGTCACAGCTGAGATGGTGGCGGCATCGCAGCAAAATACAAACTGATCTTCATACCATTAAGGTATGGAAGTATAATTTTTAAACCTTCGCAATACAGGGCTCTAGAAGAGTTTTATTTCAATCATTTTTGTTTGCCTATTTTTATTGAAGTGTTGCGAAAAATACGTGTAGCTATTATTGGTTACTAATCGATGGTAAAGTGAGAAAGAAAAAAATCGTATATCCTCGAAAAACTAACCGGTAGATTATAGGTCAATCAAAAGTCTCTCCTTGTGCGAGGTCATTCGAAAATTTCACTTGCTACGGTTGAGCGATTTTGCTGCTGGCTGCGCTGTTAGATGCTTCAAGATTCATCGGTACACCACGGACATTGCATTGATTGTCCGCATAAATTAGTGACTCTTCTCGCGTACGGCCTTTTGGCTTGTGCATGGACATCCCTTGCCATACGGACCAAAAAGAAACCCATTTTGCTTCCCTGCCTACCCCGTTGTGTGCATTTTCTCGATTTTAATGTATTTTTCCCTAGTCTTTCTTTTGCTTATTTGATATCACCTCCGGCATCGACACTGTGATTGTATCGCACAAATTGTCGAAGCACTTTTCGTACCGATGTAAGCACCTTGCCACGCAACGTAAGTCAATTAAATTTATTAGTTTGCCTTCTTCTGGGGCCTTCTCCACCGGTGACGGTGTAACTTTTTATTGTTTTTTTTTCCTGTACCCCATTCGAACGGATAAACCGAAGAAGATGGTTCGCCGGATGAACATCATCACTTTGCGGGGCCTAGTACTAAGACCGATTTTCGCTTTAGTGGCTGACTTTATGATAGGAAAAATGAGCATTGTATCGACCACCCATTTTTTCTTTTAATCGCAGGGGGTGCTTCAAGGGTGTTATAAATTTAACCAAACGCTCGAAACCGAAAGAAAAGCGTACGAAACATCGAAACATTCCAAACGATGCAATATTATTTCGGGCCGCTTGTGCGTAACGAGGATGGTGCAAAACTGACAGGAAATCGATGTCTATTGGTGGTTTTATTTCTCTCTTGCAATGAAACTTTTGGTGAAATTCACCGCTCGCTGATCGAATTCATTACCCGCTTTATGGGCAAAACGGTTCGGGAAAACTTTTTAGTAAGGTAGAAACATTTTTCAAACTAAGGAAAACCGTCGGTCACATCAATCAGCAGTAGGTGAATGTGTTAGGGAAAATAATACGACGTCAGGTGGCATTTCGATCGTTAGTATAACCGGCAGCCGACAGGAAAATGTATTGGCTTTCAATCGAACGCAGCGCCCGTTGATGGTCGAAATGAGGCCACGATGCACGATCGAACGAAATGCGAATGGCGCGCAGCCTGCAGTGCACGTAATGATGAATGGGTGGGGCTTTTCGCACATTTTCAAATTTCCTGCTGTGGATCTGTGTTGCTTATCAAACATTATGTGGCACATATGTAAAAAAAAAGAACGATGATTGCATAATAAATTTGCAGTTTTGTTGAACAGTTGCGTTGCAGTTTCGAAATTTATAAATTTGTATGGACACGTTCTACAGTCGCTAACATAACTATAAAGCTAGTTATGATTTGGGAATAAAACGAAAAAAAAACACAAAATATAGAAAAAATGTGGAAAAAGGTGAGTTGGTAGAAGCCTCCAACTGTAAAAAAATCATAAAAAAAAACAAAATTATTTTAATATACGATGTATCGAAAGAATTAGTTGTATAATGAAACAGCTTTTACTATTAAACGTATTTTAAATTTTTTTTAAACGAAAACAACATTTTATAATTAGCTTTATAGAAACGTTGCACGGAGTAATTTTTGTCCTGATATTTCATTTCTTATTTATTTCTATAATTTTATTAATTTTATTTTAAAAAAACAGTCTTACGTTTATGTTTTGAACTGTATTCTTAAATGTGTTTTTTTATTTATGTTTTGGTCTTTTCTAAGCAACAGGAATACAATCCATGAAAGATCTGGTTAAAACCTGTTGACAGAGCTATTTGTTTTTCACCATCCAATTAATGAACGAGTTCACGAATGTTTCACAATCCTTGTCCCCGCCATCGTCTCGAATGACATTGTATACCGTTTTCTCACGCATCCATGTTGTGTCCTTTATTTTTTCTTCTCAAACCACTTTACCGCACGTCATTTACGCTCGAGTGTGCATCAAACGGCGGGTACATGCATACACATCGGGCCTGTACTTGTGCACTCGTGCAGGAGCAACGTTACATAAGACGAACACCGGCAGCCCGGAGATCATACACAAAATTATCTAACGATTCGCGAACTGCGAACCCGTCCCGGGTGGCCATTTCTTGTGCTGCTGCACAAATTTAACCCATAAAGCCCACCCGATTGAACCCGTCCAGTGACGTCGGACGCCGTTTACTGCAGCATGGGAGCAAGCGAGAGTGTAATCGCACAAACAAGATTCTTAATGGCAAAAGGAAATTTTTACAACCGTAACCGTTCTCGGTTCGTTCCATTTGCTTTCTTCGCTGCACAAGGCGGTCCCACATTGCGACACATGCAGTACACAATGCACCGGGAAAGGCAGCGCCATACCATCGATTACTTCTCGCCGGGAATCTTAACCGCACAGATCGACCTCGATTCGCACAGAACGATTGGCGTGAAACAAAAACAAAAATGAGGTGAAAATGTGAACTGGTAGCATAGACCGTTTTTGGCCCGACCAGGCTCCCGTTTGGCGTATGCGGCACAGTTCGTAATCCTTTTCTGGGTGCAAACACAGCGCACCGGCTCGTATCGATTAGTGACGCCCAATCTGCGAAGCTTCGGGCTGGCAAACTGGCTGCGAGATATAGACAATTATGTGCGCTCTTCTAAATGTTCGATTATATCATCCGCCAAACCGCTCCTATGCGCATTGGTCGATCGTTTCGGTCGGGGGTGGTGATCAAGGGTGAAGTAGAATGTCGGGGTTGATGGCGCTCTGGGTTTTTTTGTTTTATGTGCGAATGCAACTACTATTACAACCACCAACAAAACGCTCTGCGCCCCACTGCACCGGTTGCATGTGTGCGAGGTAATGCTCGGCATGGGGATCTTTCTCCCGTTCATTCACTTTCATCCCGTTTGCGGTTCCAGTTAAGTTTTTCCCTCGAATCTACGATATTATTTTTCATCGCGAGTATGAAACGGTGAGACAGTAGCACAGATAAAAACACACTCCCTTGTACACAGACAAGTGCTACAATCCCGCGTAAACCCTTATTCACATGCAGATCCGATCGATTGAGAGCAATCGATCAAACAGGGCCCTTAAGAAAAACGCTTTTCCCTCCAAACCGTACGCTTCCCGTCGGCTTCAAGGTAATGTGGTATCCGTAATAATGACACCGATCCTCTAAATAACTCGCATCAATCAATCGCCCCCATTCCGCATCGAGTCATCTAGCACACAGATGGCGCGCCAGCGCATACAATCTTGCGGCTGTGTTCATAAATTATGCAATTACCATCGAGCGATCATAAGTAAATATGATCGCATGCTGCACTGGAACTGCACGGTGTTGTGACGGGGAGCGTGAGATTGGGAATTTTCTTCAACATTGATATGCATGTCTCCTTCTTTGCTTCCTGCCTGTTCGCACGGCAGCATTGCTCTCTACTTTTTAATGTGGGCAAAACGGTGTATAAATAGAGGAATTAGGCATAAGTATGGCAGGCAAAATTTTGTTATAATTTAATGTTTTATTTACAATCAAATAACATTTAAGCTTAAAGAACAACTAAGCACCATTGATCATATTCTTTTTTAATAAGAACTGTTAGCTATCTTAAAAAACACTGTAAATATCTTGCATGAGAAAATGAAGATTAACGTGAAAATATTTTAATGAATGTCAAATGAAAATATCGTTTAATATTTAAAAAAAAATTAAAAATTTAATAAAAATTCCCCAGTAGGAAGGACTGACTATCCGATTACGTGGTAATCCAGAGTAAGCCAGAAATGGTCGGCGTGACCTTAGAGGTCGTAAAACCATGAAGAGAAGAACTTTGTTATAAACTAATTTTTTGCTTACTATTAATATTTTTTTTGTTTTAGTTTATAACTAAATTTAATAATAACTAAATATTAACTACTCAAACACATGAACTCAAAAAGCGGTACTAAACATATGCACGGCACTGTTCAGTGTACTAAACACGTGTTTCGTTATTCAGCCTGAAAGTATGCAAAATGAGGTTCAGAATTTGAAACATTCCAAATTGATTCTTTTGAAATATTTCAACAAGTTTGCAGAGTTTAAATACGAACACGTGGAGATCGAGACCAGTTAAAGACATCTGAATTTAAGGTAGATCAAACGATGATGTTGAGAAAGAAATTGGCATGAAGAAGTATGTTAGAAAAATGATATTTCTAATTTGGAAAAATGATAAAGGAATTTAATATATTTTAGGCTGTTAGGAGGGGTTGTATGTACAATAAGCGAATATCGCAATCGCTATCATGGATTTTTAATTTATATCGCTTTGAAAACGGTTACATATAAATTAAACTAATGCTAAGCTTCTAGCAGCACTACGTCTTTGAAGCATTAATTAATCTTCACCGTGTATGTAATGTGTGGCGGTAGTCAGACAGAACAAGATGAACCAGTTTCTCATCAAGGCAACATTGCTACTTCACTTTATATTCGTGTTTTCTTCTGCTTCTTCCATCGCTTCATTGAAAGATCGTCCAGCAGCGATAGAGTCACATTCTAATATTTGCCTCTCGAACGTGGCCGTCTCAAACTGGAGCACCAAAGCTGTTCGATGTACCTCCAAGAGTACACTGCTAAGAATAGACATTGTTTTCCCTTTCGGATGAAATCGAAAGGAATCGATCGTCGTCCACTCCAGGGTTGTGGGAAGCACGCGGGAGCTAGTTTTGAAGGCTTGCTGGTGTTCTGTGATGTGTCATGCTGCTTTGGTCGAGCGATGTGAATCGTGCGGTGAGCATACCGTGCAGGTAACTTCGATCGCCAGGAAGCCATATTTCAACAGTACCCCAGAATCGTGAGACAAAGTACATATGTTGGGCCGAAGCCAGCCGGACCTGAAATGGCACCTGGCCCTTACCGCAGCGAACCGGAGGTTGTGTAGGGAATGTCTTACGACACACTCGTGTGCTGATCGAGCATGGTTCTAGCAACCGCGGTTGCATATGGCGAACGGAAAGGAAATGCTAGCGCAACCAGGCTAGCAGACGCTTAATTGCGATCGTTGGTGGAGATCGAAGGAAACTGGATCGAAAAACCGTACGTAGAACGTATGTTTTTCTGCATGCGGCTGTTGGGGGGGTGATCTCGTTCCGTCGCTTTGCGGTCGAATGGTGCAAGGTCTGTGGGTTAGGATTGCTCAACATTTTCTTCTACCACTGGATCATGCATGCAATCGGTCGATCATACTTTTAAGTGGAGCTAAATGGTGAAACAATTGCGAGTGTAAGGATCAAGTCTCCGGGGGAAGTCCTCTCGATCGGTATTGGGTAGGAGACCGTGTGTTGGACGATTTTAAGTGTTTATAACATTCTTGCCTAATGGATCAATTGTAGCTCGCTATGCCTGAATTATATATGCAATAACATGATATATGAAATATTCAAAATGTTATCTCACAATACCATGTCACATAACACCAATCATAAAGAAAGAGACACACATTACCCTATTTCAAACATTAGCATAATTTTCGGTCAAAAATATTAAAATCACAAAACAAAACGTGAACGATTATTTGGTTTCAACAATGATTTTATTTTCTTGTTTTTTTGTTGTTGTTCAACTTTTCTTTTGTGTTTCTTCCGCTTTCATCGTAAGTTTCATATTAGTTAAGTCTTTTCGACCATAGTTCAACACTCTCTTCGCTCTTCAACCGGCAATAATCCTAACAATTTTTTGGGAGCAAAAGCAAGCGGTCGTGGTTTCGATTGTTGGTTCGTTTCGTTTTGACCGCGTTTTTGCTCTGGTTTTGCAGTTTCGCAGCTAAAGTTTTATGTGATGGGGAAGAAATTATGAAATGTTTCCATCAAGCTTTCTCTCCTGGCCGGCTTATCTTTGCCGCATGCTGTTTGCGTTTGGCGCATGCGATTGTTGCGTTTTGCTATACCACTAAACATTATGCTTATCAATCGAGCTGAAATCGACGATCGATACCACTCATCGAGTGAGTTAAATTATTGTTCGGTTTATGTCGTTATGCACCTACCGTGTCTGTGTGCGCGTTTTGTGTTACGGTGTGGTGTCAATGTGGCGTTGGTACTTGTGTAGATTCCGATGATTCACTTAGCTATTACATAACGGGCATTATTACCGGAGGTAATGGGAGTCGTTTTTGTGGGGGTTAGGGAGAAGATTTCATGTCGTAAGGAAGGAAGGGTATAGGGTATTCCTATGGTTATCACAATGCTAATACGTTTATCTCTAGTGATGGTGGTGGTGCAGGTCAAGCTCAACATGATCGTGGTGGTACTCTTCGTGATGATGGTGCACTGGGACATGGACCGGAACCTTGACCGGGTACGGCACTGGTTTCTCGACCTCATAAGGGACGTGCTTCTCCACGGTGTATGGAACGGGACGTTCGACCGGGACCTTCACGGGGTATGGGACGTGTTTCTCGACCGGGTACGGGATGTGCTTGTACACGGGGTAGGGCTGTGGGACTGGGACCTTCACCGGGACTGGCACTGGCTTCTCGACATGCACCGGCACTGGACGATCGTACGGGACATGCACTGGGTATGGGACCTTCTTGATGACCTCGTACGGCACTGGCTTCTCCACTGGGACTGGCACTGGCTTCTCGACATGGACCGGCACTGGACGATCGACTGGAACATGGACTGGGTAGTGGACGACCTTCTCAACCGGGTATGGCTTCTCAACATGGACCGGAACCTTCACCGGGACATGGATCTTCTTCTCCACTGGGTAAGGAGCCGGAACATGGACCTTCACCGGGACTGGGACCTTCTTCTCGACTGGGTAAGGAGCGGGCACGTACACCTTCACCGGGACGGGACGATCGTACGGCACATGGACTGGGTATGGGACCTTCTTCTCCACTGGGTACGGAGCCGGGACGTGCACTGGCACCTTGACGATCTCCTTGACTGGGTAGTGGACGGTCTTGTAGACTGGGTAGGGCTTTGGCACTCCAACCTTCACCGGGACTGGGATGTGTTTCTCCACTGGCACCGGGATGTGCTTCTCCACTGGGTACGGGACGGGGACCTTCTTGATGACGGTCAGCGTCTTCTCGTGGTGTGGATGCAGATCCACATGATGGTGTCCATGGTCGTACGACTCGAAATGATGTCCACCAAAGTCATGTCCGCCAAAGTCATGCTCGAACAGACCACGCTTATCATGGCGCTTTTCACCTTGCTCCGCTGGTTTCGCTTCTTCGGCCGCTGCCTGCTGCTTCTGTTCGGCCGCTGAACTCAAGACCAGTAGGGTGGTCAAACCCAACAACACCTGGAAGGGAAACGAAAACTCATACATTACATATTACGTCTTTGACGGAACGCTTCATGTCAGGGAATAGCAGTTTCATCGAAAGTGGTTTCCCCACGTGGTAGCCCCAACGGTTCTGCAGGGATCGGATCGGAACGATGTATTAATTTCCATCTGACCGTTATCATTTCCATTAACTTCCCATCGATTAACGAAGACGGAAGTGATCAAACCACCTGTCTCATGTTTTCCCTGGCGTGGACTCGTTTTCACTTGTCACGATGCAATTCGCACAACAACAGCAACAACAAAAAATGGACCACACCACTGGAATGGTGCGAAAGTGATGATCGTCTAACGTAAGCAATAGGCGCAGGAGATGTTGCACCTGTCCTGGTAGGAGACAAAAAAACACGTTTCACCAAGCCCTGTCGCGGAACCCGTGCCAACTCGTCCAGTTATGCAGTTTTGCATGCAAATGAACGCATAAACTTCCAACGCACAATTTGTGGGCGAAGTTTCTGGTGCACGAACCACACGGTAGTTACGGATAATAAACTTCAAACACATCCGTCGTTTCGATCGATCGTTCGAGCTTCACTGAATGTTCGTTTTCCAATGTCCTGATCACCAAACTGGGC
This sequence comes from Anopheles funestus, assembly GCF_943734845.2. Classification (NCBI taxonomy): domain Eukaryota; kingdom Metazoa; phylum Arthropoda; class Insecta; order Diptera; family Culicidae; genus Anopheles; species Anopheles funestus. The sequence continues at coordinate 81,769,542 of NC_064598.1, read as the reverse complement.
ACGATCACAATGCACACTATTTTTGGTTTTTTGCTATGTTTGATTGTCTCTGCAAGGATGAAACCACTGTTACCATTAACCCAAACCAATTCATCTTCACGTACCAGAGACTTCATTGTGATACGCTTACAAACTGTACTTCACTGTACGGTGGATACTGGAATACCAGAGTCCAAAGAGATACTGGATGATGTTGGCGGGTCGCAAACGTCTTTTATACAAAAGCCCACTTTATGATACACTTTTCACTCTCTCTCACACGCGCTGTCTCTTCGGTCCCCTCCAGCAACCTCATTCATTGCGATTCGCTCGACCGGGCCCCGGTCTATCCCACCCCTTTCAGAGGGTAACTCCGCACGATGTGCTAAAGTGTTGCGAGTGGTAAGTTGCGAGAGACCTCAACGCTTTTTCATATGCCCTAGTGCACCGGTTACTCAGCCCAATTGTGGTAGGGCATTTTGTGAGTGGTGTGAGTGGTAAATAGTAGTCATGTTTTGGAAGCCATAGTCACCCCAAAAACATACGCACGATGAGCTTTCAGATCGGTATATCCACCAAGAGTTAGAATGCCCCGGTACGCTTCAGTGTACTTCCCTTGTCTTTGTGAACGTTCGTTGAACCGTTTGCTAGGGCGATGTGATTTTTCGGAAATCATTCCAAGGTTGGAAAAATTATGTGAGGCAGCCTGTGTCGTTCTTAGTTCTCATGTTGCAAAATTTGTTTCCATGCAAACTTGGTTTTGTTATTGCTAATTTCTTTATTGCACGATGAGGTTTCTTGGGGCGGAAGCTTACAAATAGCGGAAGACTGCTTCATGGTCCGCGTATCGTGTAAAAAGATGAATGAATTTGAAACCTCGCAAGAATTCGTTGTTTACAAATCAAGTTGCTTGTTCAACATTTTAAAATATTGTTTCTTCAGTAAGAAAACTTAAAAACATTTCCCAATATTGGAAATGCTAGAAAAACAACCGAAAAAAAAATATTAAAGCTAAATTGTCTCCAGGCTATTGCAGTTGTTTCAGTTGTCTAAGGATCAAATGCACTTTAATGCTTCCCTGGTTTATTCCCAACTCCTCATTGAAATTGTTACATCGTGAACCGTCTCAAAAAGGCTAATTAAAAATCCTTGACAAACGTTACCCGCCTGGCCTCAGCTGGTATCGCCATGCTGCAATCGGTACGGCCTGATAAACGACCATCACGTAGCCATGAGCGTAACCGCTGTGACGATTCCCGACACTGACATGTCGTACAAGTGCACGACACATTCGCTGTTAATGTTACGCAGTGCCGATAATCTGGCACTCATTAGCTAACCGCAGATGTTTGGCCGTGTTTTTTTAAGATAGTGCGTTGCCAATTTCGCTCAGTTGGACGCTCGCCGACATGAGGCATGACTTTCGGTTCACATTTCCATCAAAAGTGTTTTTTTTTTACACTCTCTAGCGCGCTTGCATTATTGCCGGTCGTCATACGTACGGAATACGATTGGAGGTGTTGGAAAATTAGAAATCACGTCCTCCTCCAAAGCATCGTGTTTTCATGTCACTTCGGCCGTACTTCCAGCTAGCGTTGTGCGTCCGTGTGTGCGGTAGGAAAAGCGCCATCAATGCGCGTCACCATCGTGATCGTGCTACCGAAAAAAACATCTGATCCACCACCCAGCACAAGGTCACAAGGCGCCATCCGTTAGCTCTCGATTTTCCTTCGCTGCACGTATTTTGTATGCCGCCCCCCTCGGGAAGGAGGTTTAGGAGGGACGGAGAAGCATAATCCTGCGTGGAGGATGGAGCGTAACGCAGATGGAGGACGCAGAAGGTACACTCGACACGGTAGCACGAATAATGCTCTAGACGCGTGTGGACACAAAAACACAACGAAAAAAAAGTCTAGCCAAACGGGAATGGTCAAAACAGTGGTTAGAAACGAGATGGTAGTTGCGACATATCCCTGTTTGTCGGTTTGCACACTAATGCTCACCTCGGAATAGAGGGTTTTTGGGCAACCATGAAGGCAACCAAGAAGAAAACGCATAATGACCTTCGGCCGTTTGGATGTGAGTTACAAGGAGAAGCTTTAGCTTTGGTCATCATCCGAAACGACTTCGAAAATAGAAAATAAAATGTTTGGCTTACTTTACCATTTGCATTTGCGAGACCTGACTCGCTGAATGTTGGTTCGAGCTGTGGTTAATAATTGTTTAGGTGTGATTTAATCGGTCTAGCAATTGAGTTAACACGTCGTCTCTATTAAATTTCTTATATATTGCGCAAAACATTTCGATGCACAATAATCATCCCATCGTAAATGTAAAAATTAAAACTCAATTTTTAAGGGAGCTTCGATTACCGTATTTCATATGAAAGTGACATCAGGATGGGATCAGGTGTCGTCCAAGGCGCATAGTTACTTTAAGCTTTGCTTCAATATTTTTTTCTAAAGCTTCAACCGCAATGATCGATTGCATCATCCCATCTGTCGTGTTTAGGCACCAACAATGCGCTGTTAAAATGTATCAAAACCTTAAGATCACACCAAACAAAATTTTAGTGTGTGAAAAATGGTTGAATTAAACAAAAAAAAAGGAATAAATTCCAGAATTCCAGTTTTGGGGCTCTCTGTTTTTGTTGTCTTAGCTCAATTTGGGTTCGTTTAAAATGTATCGCCTCAAGACGCTGCAGGTTAGACATAAAGCGGGTAAATTAATTCCACCCACCGGTGGCTTTAATCTCTGCTCACTATTGTTTCAGCAAGCGGAAGAGGAAGTAAACCTGAGAACCTGTTTCGGGGTCGTAATAGAACGGTGGATAAAGCCACTTCTGTAATTTGAATTTGTTCTAAAAATCACTATTCTGTCGTTCACAATTTTAAAGCTGTTTATTTAATGTTCTGAATTTATGTAAAGCTTCAGAGCGTGGATTGCTTTATCCTTCTTGTTTGTAGCAATTCAGCCGGAAAGCATGCCCATCCGAAAGAAACGGTAAAAAAGCCTCCAAAGTACCTCATAATTGGTAAATTTACGTCGCGGCACATTGTACGTACGGTCATTTGTAATAACCGGGTTACGCTAGCGGATGACCAACGATCACCAACCCGGAATGGTATCGTGACCACTGCTATACCACACCAAAACCCCCACGAATGGGTGACGTACTCGGGTTTTTGGGTGGGAAAATTTTCTCACCAAGGAAAAACGGCCCGTCACGAAAAGCGCGTAAAAAATTCCACCACCACTACCGGCCAGTAGTGGAACATCGCGTGCAAAGTGCCATATGGTGCTACCCAAAATGCCACATAACCATCCAGAGCACTTTTGACGGTAGTGGTAGAAAAACAAACCGTGCGAGGAAAAACAACAACACACCCGGTACGTTTCACACATACCGGCATTGGTCACTCGTTACGCGTACGGTGCGTACAATTTCCTCAACAGCGTCGCTCGCATTCGAACCCAACGGATAGGAACCGCTGCCGAGAGTGTGTATCACTAGACTTGGGCGAAGTTGCAGAAGCGACGAACCTTGCCCCAGCGTCGACGGATCGGGTAATCGGAGCCAATTTTCTTCCGACTTCGCGTAAATGAGGGAGCTTTTTTTTGTTGTTTTGCTTTACCAAGTACCACCGAAAACGATAAGAAAGTATCCTACGGTACGGTCGTGCCCACTTTTACGATTGGTCACCACGAGTGGGCCGGCGAGCTGCCGCAGCCAACCGCTTTCTACAGTAAACAGTATAGTGGATTTCAATAAAATTCAATTCAATTATCAACTACCGATAAAGGTACCGAACGGTAAGGTGCGTAATATAAGTAAAGAAAATAAATTTCAACCCTAAAAGCCGTCCGTCTGGGGGAGGGAGGCTTGTAAATGATTCACCAAGGCCGCGGGTACACATCAGAGACTTGCTCTTGCAACTGGCACTTGTTGTAGCACACTTTATGGCTCGCACTTTCGCTTACTGTCACCGACGAATTGAACCCGTCTGCATAAGTGCACACAACCACACTAGCCGTGTTTCATCCTAAATGGCTTGGGAAATTGTCACTCGTAGTTTTGCGATCGTCATGGACCTGAGCGGAAGGGTCTTGTTTTGTTCTGTGCCGCTGCTCCATTTGCCACACAAATGCGATCGTGACGATCGCATCACGGATGCTTTTTGGATGATGGTGATGGAAGATTCAATCGATCGCACAAGCACGAACTCAAGCCTGGCTCAAAGTGGGTCAGCACAGTTAAGATAGTTACTGGGCTAAAAAATGGCATGTGTCAAGGTGGCAAGCATGTCGATATTATAACGATGGTCGGTAATATTGGTTGCAAGGACTTTTTATCCATATTTCAGATGCTTATTACATCTTTAGTAGCTAAAAGTGTGTGTTTTTTTATTATCGATCTCAACGTAAAAATAGTATTTTTTCCGAATGCGTGTCTCAATAGTTGATCAGTCGAAAAGCAACAAAACTAAAAATCCACTCTAGCCGTGTTGCATAAATTAGGCAAACATCTTCAAATTGATTTCTCGCACCGAGTGGTTTAATTTCCACTGGAAATGTTGTGTGTTTTTTTGTTCAAACTCAACCTGACCAATGCGCAATCGTTGGCACGTTCCGATGACGAATGAAAAGTCCACCGCATAAATGGACGTAGAAAGGTAGCGGGGAGCGGGAAAATATGGGATGGCAGGAGGAAAAATGAAGGAAAAACGAAATAAATAAATAAACTTGCCGAGTGCGCGCCCCATCAATCATCCTGCATATCGTCATCGCCATCAGCACCATCGGCGCATGGCTTTTTTGCGTTTGTTTTTTTTTCCTGTATTTCGTTGCCTCAGTTTTACGAACCATTCCAAGTTGAACAGTGTTAATTTCATTGATTTTCCAACCATTTTTCCAACCATTTCACTCTCACCGCACACAAACACACCCTCGTCTCTGATCGTCTTTACTGATCGTCAGCTAATCAAAGGGTGCTATCGGTCTGTCCTGCTCGCACATATGGCCAACCAGTTTCGTCGGATTGAAGCGGTACCGGTGCGCGGGATGACATAATCGTAGCTTTTGCGTCCACTCGGACCGTGGTCGTATCCGTGCATCGGCAGGTGCAATATTTTTCCTCATGATCAACCATTCCGTGCACCTTCCTGCACGATGACGGTCACGGTAAAGTCGAACTAATTACCCGAAAGAGGGACTCCCTACTGCTGACGAATGTGTGCAATGCGAAGCGAGTGGCGGGTACATTTGCATCGTTGCATCGCGTTGCATTCCGTTTTGCAAAAAATAAAGGTACGGCTCCTTAAGGGAAGCCTTCAACGGTGGCGGATTAAATTAATCCAAAGCGCATTGGCGGCTTACTTTTCCTTTCACATCGGCCCAGATTTCCTCAAACGGTGACGGAAGGGCAAGGGAGGACATAGGGATCCATTGACGAAGAAAAAAAAACAACAACAATGAAACAAACGATGTGAGTGAAAATTGTGTCATGATTACTAATTGAGCCGTTGGTGTTCATCATCTAATGGACACGGTTGAGCAGTATTGAACGATTACTTTGTGAAAGAGGGATGTTCGATGAAAATGATTTATTTACTAACCATGGTGGTGGAATTTAATTTGTTTAAACAAGAAATTGGAAGAATTAAAGCTTCACGTCCGGAAAAAAAACTCTTCATACAGTTTGTTAATAGCTTATTGTAATTTAATATTTACTCACTCTCAAAGACTCATAGAACTTTGCAGCAAAACAAAGCAAATAGGAAGACATGGTTACCGGTTGGAATTTCGTTCATGGTTCGCTGAGAACGTTTTCATGGCCATCGTCTTGTCTTGGAATCGTAAAAAAAAACCCTACCCTAAAGTATGCCTAATCTCGGTGTACCATCCATCAACCACATCCGTTAGCAGAAGAAACAAAAGTAAATGAAACGTCCCTGCGCTGACATAAGGAAGTCGTTTTCTGTTACATGTTGATTTAATTTTCGGCTTTAAGGCTACTGGTGAAGTAACACCGTTGAACGCTTGTTCTACGCTCTATGAATTTTACATTCAATACTTGCATTAAACATGTTTAACTGTTTTGGGCGGATAGAGTCATTGTCTTTAGTTGGCAGCTTTTGCATCAATCGATCGAACGGATTTTTGCTCTCTTTGCTATTATGAACGGCAGGAAGTGCATTTTTAATGTCGGAAATTAGTTTAAACGACTTATTGAATATTATGCCGGTATATTTCTCACACCAAAACTATCATCTTTCAACTGCGTGTTAAAGAAGTAAACCCATTACCAGATAGCATCCAGGTTAGCCTGCCTTTCTTCACTATCGCCGGTGACTTAATTATAGTACACCGCTTAAAACGATTCGCTTTATAGCTTATTTAACATTTGTTTCCCACCTAATGTTGATCTGTAAAACATATTTATTAGGACCTGGGCATAACCTACCCCTTAACCATCGTCGTCGTCGTCATCCGATCGCTAGGAGGTCGAGAAAAGTGGTACCAAACGATCGTCGCTGGACAATGCGATACACATCAGGGCGGACTTGACAAGAGGGTTTTTCATTACATAAAACGAATCGCATTCTCTTTCCATTGGCACGACTCCAGCACACAACAGCATCACTTTTCTACGATGAATGGAAGCGTTTGTCAAGAGGAAAACAAACTGCATCGTTGACCTTTCTTGCATCTGCACCTAGTCCTAGTTCACAAATCGTGAAGTGTGCGAATGAATGGGTCATTTTCTGGTTTTAATCAAATCCAGAACAAGCCAAGATGCGAACTTTCGTAACGTTTTCTGTCGTCTAATTCAATCACTATATGCTGGGGGGGATCGCTTATTTACGCTTACCGCGCCATCTTGTGTTCGTGTCCGGTTGTGAATCGTAAGATGAAAGCCGCATTACTCTATTTTTCTTTTCTTTTTTTTGCCTGCTCGCTCACTGTCCTCTCTTTTTGCGATGCAGCTCAAGGACTCGCGCGAGCGCATAAAATCTGCATTTTCAATTACCTAACATACCTTAGGTCGGGAGGGTGTTTTGCTGTCGCGGTTTGGGATGAACGGGAACGGGGTTACAACTCGATTACAAGCGAAAGGATAGTGTGCGGGTTGACGCGGTTTTTCGATGAGGTCGACGCGACATCGTTTAAATGAAGAAACGATTTTAAGTTTAATTGCTGCAATGCACTTGACTGACGACGGTAAGGTTGTTTGTTTTTTTTGGTGAGGAAATGCGTGCGCGACAATAATCGACAACTTGGAATGGTGTTTCAGGCAGGGTAGTTTGGGGTTTTGAGAATTATGTTTTTACACCTACCAATTAAGGTAATGATTCCTCGTGGTCAGACAAGATCTGATTCGCGTGCTTTGACAATTGGTTTTGTATAAGGCTTCATTGTACGTAAGATTTTGAAAAGTTTTTTTTGTTCCTAAAAAGTAATATATTTGATGACAAAACATACATCTGTGTCCTGTTATTGTGTTTAAGCTTTCGTGAAAAACATTTTATAAGATTTAAAAAGCAAAATAAAAAGGATAAAATTTATATCATCTGAGCTATTACATCCTGGTTCACTATAACACACAAAAGATCGTAAATTTATGCTCAGCTGGATCAATTCCCGTAACACAGTTTGATTATTTATCTGCAAAGTGCCAATACAGCGTTTTCGATTTCGAATGTAATGGATGGAACCATTTTTAGATTCTTTTCTTGTTGAAATAGAATGCGTTGAGGTATCTCTCTCTCTCTCCCTTCTTGGCTTAACGACCTTTAAGGTCATGTCGGCCATTTCTGGCAAACTAGACATACTTTTAGCACGTAGACGGATAGTCAGTCCTTGGGCGGTACGGAAGGGATTTGATATCGGGTCCTGTAGTGTGGAACCAGCACCGTTTTTAACATACACCGCCAGACCACACCATATGTGGAATAATTTTCCCATTTTCGTTGTATGTGTAATATTTCGCACTTTCCAGATCTTGCTCTAAACGCATTTAATTCTATTAAAATCTTTCTTGAACTAATCTTCTTCACTTCAGAACCCAGGAAAAGATGGAAGTTGAGATTTAACATCTAACAACATTTTCCATTTATTTATAGGAAGAAATAATTTTGAAAGTATTAAATGCATAATCGCTTCGATATTAAATATTCTCTTTCGATGAGTGAAGGAATATCCTTAATGATTAATGGGGTGCTAAAAGGCATTAAAATTCAAACAATTTATAAATTCAATTATAATAATTTCTCACATTTTACACGTGTTTAGACGGATAATTGGACTAGATAAAAAAATCACGATTATTAAAATTTTACTAATTTATAAAATATTTACTTTTAGGACTCATTGTACAAATGTTTTACTCTTAAGAATATAGGTCAAAATTAAAAACAAACCATGTTTGTAAACCCCAATAAAAAAACAACAACAGAACGAAGACAAAGAAACGATCGATCGGTCAAACAGCATACCATCTAAGCGAAAGCACCTGACATTCGATCAGCAACGCGACATATTAGTTGCGCCCAATTGGATCCATCCGACCAAAGCCGCGTCCGCTAACCTTGGCGTCTCTCGGCCTCTTCCATTAGGCAACCGCCAACCGTTCGATGACGTTGACGGTACGTCGTTGCACGTACGCGACACGCGGTACGCTGCATCGGGTAACGACGCAACATAACTTTCGCTCTCGCTTTGCGAGACCCAACCCCCCAAACCGCGTGCGTGTCCACCCGTGCGTGCGTACCCTGCGGGAGCCAATCCCATTGCCGGTCGGGTGCTCCTATTACTTCACTTTTGTTTTGAAGTCAGTTGCTTTTTAAGTTATATTTTTTTTTTCTTTTGCCCCGCTTTTCCCCCCCGTACATTCCTTTCTATGCAGCTGCGTTTTTTGTTGTTTGTTTTGTTGTGCAGAACGGCACATAGTAGCAGCATCAGTGCTACAAAATCGTAACATCTCGTAAGTGTGTCCATGTTACCAGATGCGAGTATTCAATCGTTCCCTTCGCAAGAGCAAACCCCACTCTAGGTTGCTGCAGTTACATTCGATCTTTTGCTGGGTTTCGTCTGCATCGGTTGCATCGATCGGAATGCAGAGCGTGTGCGTAGGTGAAAAAGAAAAACGAACGCACACAAACAATCGCTTCAATCGCTTAGTAAACGCTCCAGATGTGAGACGGGTGAAAACCTTTTCCGTACAAGGGAAAAGTACATTGTGGCGACCTTACAGGTGTGCAGGCAGATTTTATGCGAAACCCCCCCGCCCCCACTCCCTTTCTCCACCCTACTCCCAACCTGTCCTCGGGTAACCGACAAAGCAGATGTACACATATGCATATGGACGGTACTTTGCCAACATAAAATGGGAGCATTCGGCATCTGTTTTGAGGTGGTTTTGGTGCCACCACATAAATGCGGCCCGTTTGTGGCTGCACTGGGCCGATTGCCACAGGTTTTTTTTTGTTTGTTGCCACCGTGTGTTTGAGTTCGTTAGTCATTAGTTTATGTGATTCACTGACTCGTGCCGTTTGTATTATATTGTGCCATCGGAGATCGGTCCGCGTGAGCTAATTTCATGCACATTTTACACATAATGTCTATTAATCCAATTAAAGGTTGTTATTTTGTGAGTTGTTTTTTTCTCTCTCCTCACTGTTGGCTCATCATCCCTCGATAATTTCAAGTGTTTGTTCACGACGATCATCCGCAGTGTGTCGATCTGATATAATTTTTTATTTATTTATATTTTTCCTATTGACCGATGGGTGAGAAATGTTTTTTTTCTCCCCAAATCCACTGGAGGCCACTCCAAACAGAAGGATGCGATCTTTTCTCTTCCACCGTACGAAGGCTACGATGCCATGCCGGAAAACGGAAGCATTGTAATGGCAATACGTCCGGTGTTTTCAAAAAACCGTCTCGAGGCAGTCCATCGGATATAGCGAAAGGAAAAAGAGCGCCACATGGAAAGTGGTCCGTTCTGCCTTCACGGATCAGATGTGAAAAATTGAAAAGCTAATAGAGCCACACGGTTCGACGAAATATTATTCGCACAACACCCTTGACGCACAACTTGTTAGCTAATGAGACAAACATTGTATATGCGATCGCCATCCCATACGATCGCACAACCATTCCACCACTGTGGACCATAGTTCGTCGATCATCTTTTTCCGTCGCGACGGAAACTACTTTGACCGCGGCAGTGGTTAAATTAATTTATTGGCATTTTATTACTCCCTCCTGTGCATTCATACAAACGCACACATATGTACGCATCACGATTGGGGGTGGAACTTTTGTTGTTGTCTTCTTCCGGAGCCTTTTTTCACTTTTTGTAATAAATTCGCAATCCACGGAGGTTTATGGGTGTTTTCGTTTCGTTTGCAAAATGTGTCTCAAACGCGGGTTCCTTTGTATTTGGCATTTGTGCAGGTGGGTAGTTAATAGCACATGACGTTACAGTACGGCAGCCATCTCAACACGAAGCGTGGGTGCGTGTTGGGTGTTACGATTGGAGGTGTACAAATAATAGAGGTGTACAAATAATAAGGAACTTGTATGGCAACGGTTAATTATGTGTTTGGTCTAAAATTTATTCTTATTAGCTACTTGTACACTGTAGGCATAAGAATTTTTTTACCCACTCCCCATATAAATCTTAAATCTGAACAGAGCTGATTAGATTTTTTTTTATTATTCATAAAGAACGGCCTGGCCGTATTGCTTGAGCTGATCAGATGATAACATTAGAAAAATATTAATAAAAAAAAAACAAAAACCAATGATATGTGAGTATAAGAAAGCAGAAATTTAAGACTTTAAACAACAAAAAAACTGAAAATATCGTAAAAAATAGGCTTTTTACAGAGGACTACATCAATAAGGCCAACAGCAAAATAAAAAAAAATTAAAAACAAGGAAATTCAAGAATTTTAATGTCGAACACAACCAGTGTAATTATTTTTTAAATAAAGTGAAAATACCAGATACCAAAAACTGTCAGACTTTGAATATATTGAAGACAGTTAATTACTCTAAAAAGTCGAAACATAGAGTGTTTCGGAGTATGGACGAAGTTTCAATACCAGAAGCTGTAACTTTCTTATGCAAAACATTGCTTTTTTTAAACACTACCATGTATTATACAAAAAAAATATTTTGTTTCATATTTTTTAATTGTTTATTTATATTATTTTATTTTTGTTGTTTATTGATTTACTTCTTTCTGCAAAATAAATAAACAAAAATAAAATAAAATGGTATGAACGAATATTTTCGTGATAAGTGGATGCAGATAATGCGACAAAATGTCAACAAAACTAAATATAAATCCACCCTTTCTAAAAGGATCACCATGAACAACCGCAAAGTTCAACGCCGAAAACATGCAGGAAGGTTTTTGTTGCTTTCACTGTCCGCGTCTGACAGGCGTTCACGATGGCCTTGGGGTACGAACGACGAACTAGTTTTGTCAGGAAAAGCCTTAGCGAACTAACTGCTATCAGCAGTACTACTGTACCCACCCCAAAAAAACATCAAACCGTTACGCGTGAGTTCAATAAATAATCAATTGCAACGGCGGCCACAACAAAAACCGGCTTCACACGAAGACGAATAAAAATACGTGATTTGCTGCCAAGAGTAGCTAGCAAAACAGCAACAAAAAAAAACACATCCTCGGGACGTAATAACAATTTGCCCTGGTAGAAATGATCCAATAAACCGCACTTGGAAAGGTGTTGTAAAAGGGCAAACAACTTAAAGGAAAAGATCCACCAACTCGAGACACACTAGCGGACATCTGAATCCTTTTACTCGACGCTGCCGATGATGGGCCGTTTGGTGATTTAAATGCTCGGGCACACGGGGAACGGGAAGAACAAAGCGTAAAACTCGTTTACTGCCACAACTTCTGCGCAGGCGGGAAAACGAGCTTTCTGTACACACTCGGCCAAGGAAAGTGAACGAACCTGTCAGACCCCAGCGAGCCCGGAGTGTATAACGGCGTAACGAGAATGAAAAGAACGTGGAAAAAAAGGGAAAATAACTATGTTAGTAGTGTTGCTGACCGTACTTGGCTTATGTAAGCCCACACGAGTCCCCGATGATCGATGGATGTGATTTGACCGCAGCTTGGTACTTAGCAAGACCAGCTCCTTCACGAGCAGCTGATCGGTACCGTACTGCACACAATGGCTGTTGATCGGGGCTTCACGTAGAAAGGGGTTTGGCAAAAATCCATTGTGAGAACACTCAACATGGAAAAGAGTGCTTGGTTGGAAGGTGTTGGTCACTCGTGGAAAATCTCCAACGAGGCATCGATTTCGGGTGGGGCAAAACGAGAGAGAGAGAGAGAGCTGTGTGAGAGTGAGTGAAGCTTTGTGATAAGCGATGTTGGGATTGTGTTTTGCTATTTTGATCGACCTAAAGTCTGAGTGGTGATTTTTCGCCAACAACGATTGAAAGTTTGCCCTTGCAGGTAGGCAATGTTACAACGATGGCGTTTGAAATGTTTCAAACAATGAGCGGTACGCATTGAAATGTTTCAAACAAACGCGTTTCTATTGGTTTTTTTTTTCGAAAGCTAACCGTGAGCAGTTGCAACTTTGTATCAGTTTTTTGCAAAATAATTATAGATCTTAGTCCTGTTTCCATACAAACTGTTCAATATGCAAAGGCAGTAGCTTTTTAATTCATTTCTTCATTTTCCATAAATGACTGCATGTTTCATGTCGACAGACAAGTTAGTAAGTAAGCCAGTAAGTCCGTTTGTCAGTCAGTCTGCTACCGAATCGCTCACTCTGCTGTCACTCTGGCACGATCTGTCACCCCGGACCCGGGCAACCCGATCGACCCCGTATGTTGCAATAAATTAATTTGCTTTCGTTTAATGTGACTGTTATTATACATAATGTCTTATGCCCATTCCGACCGTGGCCGGCGCGACCGAGTTATGATTAACGAACCCCGTCCCGAAGATCGTCGGGTCGAATGGTAGAAGATTGCATCGTGCGCTCATTCACAAGCACCGCACATTGCTCGATCGCTGTAGTATTGTGCCACCTTACGGAGACCTTCAGCTACCAAATGAAGGCACCCGGTTGGATATATATCCCTCCCCTTCCCACACACACACACATATGGTGGCAGTAGCGAGCATCAGCAAGGGCTGATGGCAGAACGTTTCAAACGAAATCAATCTCAGTAATTACCCGTTTGCCAACATACATAATTCCGCATCGTGTGTCGCGTAGCAGTGAAAATGTATGTGGCGTTTTTTTTGCCCTTCTTTCCTTCTGGTGGGCACAAACTGCGTTCCATCGTGCGTTCGGTTTGATGAACGCTTTTGCTTGGTTTTGAGCGACGGATGAAGTTTATTTGAAAATGTTAATTAGCAAAACACTAGACCGTAGGCACGCAGGAGAGGAAATGATTGCGCTTTTAACCATTTTAGTTATACCGTTTGCGGTATAACTGGTTGGGTCATTACATACTTTACTTCGATTTACTTTTGCATAACAGTTGTAGTTAATTTTTCTTTAGAAGGAATATTGAAAAAAAATAAACAAAAATTTTTTCAAGATAAATTAAACTAAAATCTGTAAGAATAATTAAAAACACTTCATCGTTAATTGGTCTCTGGTTATTGATTTTTTTTTCCTCCAAAACACCTCATAAATCAAACATAACGTGTACATTAATGCTTACACACTTTGTATCTTATCTCATTCATTTTTTGTTTCACTTGAACAGCACAAAAAAAAAACACTCACAATCAGATGGTGTTTGCGAATTGCGAATTCCTTCCTTGAGCGTACGCTTCAGTGAATGGACTGAAGCCTCCTCAATCAACCGATAATTGGTTTGATCTTTCAGATCAGCACTTTGTGTGTGTGTGTGTGTGTGTGAGTATGTTTTATGTAACTTGCATCTTTATCGCCACGGGTCGTGCCGCTTATTACGGTGGCAAAGAGGTATGCGATAATGCCGAAGAAAACAAATTATTTGTTGGTCTAGCCGAAAAGGGAACTGGTGGTGGACAGAATGATTAAAAACCATTTGCTGTTATGCATTTATAAATGGGTGCGTGTGTATTTGTGATGACTTCATTGTAAAAGCTGACAGCTTGGTGCATATGAAAATAATTACTTCATATTTTAATATGTGGAAAAGGAGTGCTTCCTTGCTGTTGTAAATTTGCAACATAATTTCTTTCCTCCAAACAAAACTAGTGCCTTACTGTCATTAAAGACAATCTCTCGCGTCAATGGACAATTGTTTACTCACGTCCTTTTTCCCACGAGTTACGCAACGAACGGTTAGTTTATCCAGATTTAAAGCGACATACGCACCGTCACTTACACTATTCCTGGTGAACTGATTTACTTTACCAGAGCACCTCCATTACGCACATGTGTTGCTTGTGTAACAGAAGGGAGAAAATTTGAACAACAAACTGGGGAAAAGCAAAACACACCTTTCCCCCACACGTATCAGTATGTCCCAGCTTGCACAAAATGCTTTCTTATCCTGCTTCTGTGTGCTTGATTTTTTGTTATCCACCGAACCGGGTATTTATCGGCAGACAACCAACCAGCAGGGAGCAACCGAACGCAAAACAAGGAAGCATTACAGCTGTACTCGTTTAAATAAATGTGCTTCATACGGCCCGCTTCCCAGTTCTGTGGCTCCGGGAGTTTCAAAATGTGCTTGGAAGGTTTGGAAAATTAACGAGCGCTAGCGTACGAAATGGACCACGAGCGGCATTTCGCACGAGCAGCAGCAGACCGATGCCGGCCGGTAAAACATAATCATGCAATCTGGGTAAACTGCACTAAACTGGGTAGTACCGCGCTCAAGCAACTAAACTTGTTCTGTTGGAAATATGTATTAGATAATTTCGCGTACGTTACTTCTATGACCGGTAAACCGTTCCTAGCTCGCGCCTCAGGGATCATGCGCCATTCGATTCTTCGGCTTGTGTCAGCTGTTAGAGGATTAAGCCGTAAACGTGCAAAACGTCAATTCATCGAATGCAATGGCGCGTATTTGACGCATGACGTGGGTTTTTTTTTCGCACATTTTATTGACCACTCCACTGTATTCAAATCAGGTTGGTTCGGCCCATCCCTCCCGTAAGACCTGGGGATGCAAAGGAACGTGACGTGAATTGCACCGATCCCGGGCTGGAAGTGAAACTGTTTGTAAAGAATTTATGTAATCGCAAAAGAAAAAAGCGACGCTCAGCCCGTCCCGTGCTCGTGCAGAAGCCAACAACCCGATCGACCTAATAACGGGTTCGTGTGCTGATAGCTCGCGCAAGTCTTCTGTTTCATTTGCTTGTTTCGGTGCGAGAAAACAAAACCGTTCGGGTGTTATGGATCAGGGTTTGGACGAAATGGGAGCTCATTACGTTTAGCTGTGTGTTTTTTTTTTTCTACACCCATTTTGTTCACCAGATTGATCTCAATCGAACAGGTCAAATAATGGTTAGTTTCAATAAACCGGTGATTTGTTAATGGGGAAGAAATGGTGACAGGCTTTTGTTTGATTGACACATTGAACATGGCTAATCATTTGCCTTTTTAAGCATCCGATAGAAGATATTTTAGGGCTGTATCGATGGCGTTTTGTTTACCTTTTCTGTTAAATTAAGTTTTGCGTTCGTCGTTTTGCTCATTTTTTAATGATTAATAATTTTTCATGGACAATCTAATTTCATCAACGAGACGTTCACTAATTAGTAAAAAAATTGAGAGTGTCACCTTTGTCACATAATTGTATTTTTTAGGCTGAAAATAGGTAACGACATCTAACGCAACACGTTACACATGCCGTAACGCATTCCGGTTTCCAGAGACAAATACAGAAGAAGAAAAAACAGATCCATAAATATATCTAATCAACGATCGCTGTCACCAATTCTGATCATCCTGCCCGAGATCGGAGTCTAGTTTGCAAATGTGTGTAAAATTATTACTACCGATTGCAGTGTGCGGTCGGGCAATCAAAGTTGATTATCTACCGGCGCTACCAATGACAGCTGGCCCCGGAGGGCATTTGAAACGAGGTAGCGCGCAGCACTAATAATCAGTAACTAATAAAGCAATCGTGCAAAGAACAGCCCAAAAAAAACCGAGAGTGAGTGAGGAAGCATGAATCTGCGAAACAAAAATGGAACGGAAAGCAATCAATGTGTGGCATTTGTGGCACTATTTTATTCCGTTGAGTGGAAACGGCACAACAAAACAACGGCACTAATTTCATTTCGTTGACAAACGACAAAATCGGTTAGATTAATTAAGACGTTAAGGGCGTGAGGGTAATAATTGTGTGCCTGAACAAATGTGATGCTTTCCATGCTGGCCAAGGTCACTTAGTGCCCAATTTTGTGAATGGGTTCGATCGTAACACGCACAAAAAAAAGTACGATCATTGTGACGTAACGTAATTGGGTGCCCGAATGCACGTCGCCCATTCCCGACAGGTGCGCATTGAAATGAATACTTTACACCGAAATAAAGGCAAATACAGGCCGAAATTAAAAAAAAGAAAGGTTGTTTGGTGTTTTCCAATTCACTTCAAGGCCACTTTCG
This sequence comes from Anopheles funestus, assembly GCF_943734845.2. Classification (NCBI taxonomy): domain Eukaryota; kingdom Metazoa; phylum Arthropoda; class Insecta; order Diptera; family Culicidae; genus Anopheles; species Anopheles funestus. The sequence goes on along the minus strand of NC_064598.1, from coordinate 81,752,941 downwards.
TACCGGACCGTATACGATCGATGCAGACTCCAACTGTAGTGCGCCGTTTCTGGTACGATTCCGGTACTTCGTGGGTCAAAGTCAAGCCTTCGCGGTGTGTTGTTTGCTGTTAAAGCCAAGTGCTCAAGTGCCAAGCGCGAATCATAAAACGCGTACGCGGAAGGTCACGTCACGTAATGCTGATGTGGTGGCGATGAAGAAAACTGTGTGACTGAACGTAAACGTAAAGACGGAAGCATGAAAATGCACCTAAATGGAGCTAATTTCCCTCGGTAGTTTAAATTGGTCGATGGGCGAATGGATGAGGGAAGAATGGGAAGCGGCCAAACATGATTATTTGGCCTTCCAATTATATCCGTCCGGTATGGATTATTTTCTCAAACGGAACCACGACACCGGCTCGTTACCTGTTCTGGTGTTACGGCATCCTTCCAACCGTTCGGTATGGCGCCCGCGCCAAACGTGCGACCTGGATGCGACCTTGACCAAGGCAGCAAATGCATATTCTTAATCGCAATCGTACCGCAGCACGATCTGTTAAGTGGTGTTTGGCCGACCGAGGCAACAAAGCATCCATACCGAGACCCTAGATGCCCTAGATATATGTAATAATTGATCGCAATGCGGATCCGTACGTACGATGGTGGCGGCAATTAAAACAGGATTCTAACCCGCTGACTGGATGCGACAGGCCATGCGACGGTTGGTGGATGGTTAACAGGTACGAGATACGTTCTTAGATGAGTATATGGCGTGCAAGGTCCTCTCGATGGTTGATCGTGAGCAAACTTAACCGTCCCAAGTCGGGGCTGTGTGGCACCATTTACCATTGGTGCACGCTACACCCGGATAGATGAAAGTAAAAGTTGACCAGCAACAACGTTTTCCTGGTACAAACGCTGGGCTGTTTTAGTCTTTTCTCGTTTGTGTAACAGGACTTGGGTGGGCGGGTTAGATGGAACCCCCCCACAACGGGTGGGTGGGTACTGGGTATTGGACATTAATATTAATGAGACACAATAAAGAAAAAACAATGGCCAATGGATATAACGATCGGTTTAGCGATGGTGACGTTTCAGGTGCGAAACATCTATTCGGTGGGTTAGTGAAACATTGTCGTTTGGTGATGATGGATTATCTGATTGAGCTTCGTAATGTGGACGATTTCATGCTGGGATGATTTTATGGTGGAAAATAAAATTTTAAACACATATTTAATTTAACATTTTTGTTCAATCATCTATCATTAAATTAAACTATGAAAAGATCAAGAAACAAAATGAAACTTCACACCAATCATTTATGCAACTTTTGAAACGGTTTGCCATCAATACACCGTAATTGATAAATTTCCATTCAAATCAAATGATTAGCTCCATTTGATGGGCAAAATTATACGTCACCGTCACATTTTGTGACGGTAAACTACACTTCCTTATCGTTCGGGTAAAGATCAATATGCCTCACCTTTTACGCGGTCCCAAACACACTTTTGCGTTATGGTGCTACGGTATGAACCACCTGACAAAAGAAATAGAAGAAAAAACCGCCACCCACCCCGTCCCCACGCTTCATCGTGGCCAATAAATGATTATGCCATACAATTTACAATTGAGAAACCAGCTCATTTCGCTCGCCAAACAACAATGAAACATGTACCCGATGGGAACGGGCGAAAAGGAAAAGAGCCGGAAAAATCGAAACCCAAATAACACCCCTGTTTCCCTGCTCTTTGTTTCGGTGCCAAGCATTGTAGCACACCTCACCCCCGAAAAAAAAACAAAAACTATCACTTGACCTTTGTCGGCATTTTGTACCGGGCAAAACATTAACGCCATCGGTACGGTGTACGATCGCTGGTAAAAACTGGCAAGATCGATCCTCATTACCGCATCGCACGTGGCACCCATCGCAGTTGCCGTAGCGTACCTTTCTCAACTACAGTTACAGACGGTTACGATCGGTGGGATCTCTTTTTCTTCCCCCCTATTTTCTAAGACCTCTTTCTGTGGAACAAATGTTCAATCGGTTTTGAGGTGCGATGGTACAAAAACAAATACCAGACGTGGCCAAATACGTACCGCTGCGGTTTAAGAAGCTTACGACTGAAACGCATGCCATGCCTTGGTGTGCCTTGTTCGGTGCGCTGGTAACGATCGGTTGTGCAGCATCTTCAAACCCCGTTCTGCGGTACCGATGCGATGGGAAGATGCGCTCTGTTCTGGCGCGTGAGCTACACATTCCACCAGCTGGTGGATTGTTCACAAGAGCACGCTAAAACAGCTAACCAACAGGCGCGCAATTTTTACCGCGAGCTCTGGTCGCGCAGTATTATGCATGTGTGCACGATGCACAATTGGTTATGCAAGCCAGCCGCGAATGCTTTACGGACGTCATCTAGCAACGGGGGAAGCCACAAAACACACCTTTCCCGGCCTCCAAACACCCACACAACGCGCTGTAACGTTTTAAGAACAAAATCATGTATGTCACTGAGAAAAGACATCAACCGTACAGCAAGCGACAAACCTCTGCCATCGAAAACCGTCGATGCTTCCATAACGAATGTCTCGGACGGGCCCATATTTTTATACCTGCTTTATGTTCTGTTGTTTTTTTCTCTCATGCCCCAAGCGGAGAAGAATGATGTACGAAGCTTTACGACCATTTAATCTGTCATTCTGAGCCCTTGAGTGGTCATCTTGCGACGGTGCCGGTTGGTTGACGGTTTTCATACAATCGGTGTGTGTGTGAGTTTTGCGATGGGAAAATCCTTGAACTGTGTGAACGAAAACAAAAACACGATTCTCGGCCATTGAAAATGAAACTCGCTTTTTTCCGCGAACCAAAACCTGCCATAAAGAACACAAACAAGAATCCGGAAGGAAAAGCAAGAGCTGGTGAGAGAGTTGAGATTTTTTTTTGTACAACAATCTTTGTTTCGTTTTATTTTTCGTCTTATTTACAATAAAATATAATATAAAAAAAGTACATCCGTGCCCGGTGCACGGTGTCAGCGTCGTGCAAATGCACACTTGTATCCGCACATCAAACACTGGCCGTGCTGATCGTTGGAGGACCGTGTTTAGGTTATTATACTTTTTTCTAAAATCATGTTTTTTTGGCTATTTTTTCTCACAAAAATGTCAAAAAAGCGTTGTTTTCAAGGTTTCTTCACCATCGGTCGTGGGAAGATAAGGCGAGCCAAAATTAAGCTAATTTTGGTTCGAGAAGCCCATCCAAACGATCTCTAGTGAGCGATCTCACGCTACAGCAGCACATTTTCCTGCAGCAATTAGGCGCCTCCATCGTGCGGTATTGGTGAAGCCGACAGCCCATACAAGTGTGCATTTGACAAAAGGCTGAACGGGCTGTGGTGCCCCGTTTTTTTTGTTACAGTGCGTCGCAACTGTTCCGTTTCGCCAAGGAACAGCAAAACGAAAAAGAAATAAAGAGGGCAGTGCATGTACGTTTACAATTATCACATCACGGTGCACAACGTTCGATCCGTCCGAAATTGGGATCGAATGTGTTTGGTTTTGTTTGTCGTGTGAAGATAAGATCATTTGAGTATAAAAATTAAGAATATTTGTTAGGAAAGAGTGATCGTGTGATTGATGCGTTCGTGTGATAAGATACGTGACTTTCGATGGTGATAATAGCTATTAAGGCGAAACAGACCCAAGCGTTTTGGGAGGGGTTTTGTTCCGAGAGTTGGTTGGTGCTCCATAACGTTCTGTACGGAAGTGCAATTAGAACGTGGGTATCGTACCCGTGTCCATCTACTTTATGTTACAAACTCCTTCCACCGTTAATGTCGTCGATTGTATGCTTTAATGGTGGTAGCTGTAGTCATGTCCGTAGCCGCTGAAGCTCGTATAGCTCACATCATGATGATGATGATGATGTGGTTCATGCAAATGCTCCAGATGATGATGGTGATGATCGTGATGTACTGGAACAGGGACAGCAACTGGTACCTTCACCGGAACCGGTACCGGTTTCTCTACGGGGATGTGCTTCTCAACCGTGACGGGATACGGACGATCGATCGGTACCTTAACCGGGACTGGAACGGGCCGTTCGACCGTGTACGGAATGTGCTTCTCGACGTAGTACGGTTTCGGGACGGGCACCTTAACCGGGTACGGGACAGGCTTCTCCACTGGCACTGGATAGGGACGATCGACGGGAACCTTCACCTCATACGGGACAGGCTTCTCCACCGTGTACGGGACAGGTTTCTCCACCTCAACCGGGTATGGAGCTGGCACATGGACAGGGTAAGGACGATCGACGGGGACCTTCACGGGAACTGGGACCTTCTTCTCAACGGTGTACGGCACCGGAACGGGGACTTCTACCTTCACCGGTACCGGTACGTGCTTGGTAACTTCGTAGGGTTGCGGAACTGGCACCTTAACCGGGTACGGAACATGCTTCGTCACCTCATATGGCTGCGGTACAAACACCTTCACGGGATAAGGACGATCGACCGGGACATGCACCGGATACGGTACCTTCTTCTCTACCGGGTACGGTTGCGGAACATGAACTGGCACCTTAACGTACTCCTTGACGTGTACGGGGACATGCTTAACTACTTCGTAGGGCTGCGGGACCGGTACCTTGACCGGGTACGGCACATGCTTCTCCACCGTGTACGGTACATGCTTCTCGACCGTGTACGGTACCGGGACACCCTTGACCAGCGTTACCGTCTTGGTGACGTCCGTGTGTCCGCCCAGGTACACACCGTGCCCGTAATGGTGATCGTGTCCCTCATGATACGCGCCACCAAGATGGCCACCACCGATGTAACCCACATCAAGCCCGTTAATGCCGTAACCGTAACCGAGACTTAGCAGGCCCCGTTTGTCCAACTTCTTCTCGAGCGGGACGGCGGCCTTACTATCGGCAGCGGACTTCTTCTGCTCTGATTCGGCATTTGCCGAAACCAACAAAAGCGCCGACAAACAGATCTGTTTAGGACGGAAATAAAAGAGCCGAACAAAAGAAAAAAAAACGTTCAGTAAGTATGGACGATCCTGATCTACTGGGGTAGAATCTTTAAAAAGGGATGATACACTGAGCGCACTGAGTGAATGACGTGAAGGTTCAGATGTTTGGTTACTAAATTTAGAGAACAATTTTAGAACTATATTATAACAAATCACTTTAATTAAAAAACCAAAATTTTCATCATTTTTTTATAATTTGTTTCTGACAAACTGTTAATGTTTTAATTGTAATACACCGTACAACATGTTGTTCAGTTCCTATTCACGAAACGATTTGTTTTTCCACCACAAGAAACTTCAAAACGATAACCAATGCAACTAGAACTTTTCACTTGAAGAACATTCACCGAACGCTTCAATGCTATATATTTCCGTGTTCCAAGCAACAAAAACTGTAACACTTGTCGCCGTCTGTACTCACAAAAAACTTCATTGCGACTCAGCGACGGACTGGTTAGCGAAACCACGATGCGCAACCGTGCGGTTCCAGACACTGAACTGGATGCTGATTTGTGCTAAGTCGCCGCTTTTATACTACTTAAAACTACGAAATTCACTTTCATCCGATTCTGTGCCTTGGTCGTACTCCCCGCCAACGGGTGTCGCGTCCCCGCCAAACGAAACCGAAAGCTCCGGTTCGTCGTCTGAGAAAATTCGCTTGCACCACTCACGCGTGCGTGAATATAGCTTGGTGACTCTCACGAACGAGTGACGCTTAGTGTTCCGAACCGCTTGGGGTAGGTCACCCCCAACCCGTGAAGACTTGTGAGCGACTTCATACCTAAATGAGTTACTCTGGCAGACACGAATGAATGGATCATGGAACTCATGTCTACGTGCATATGACTTAGTTCGTAGGGGATCGAACGAAAATATGCTCAAAACCCCACACTCCTTACAAGACTGAGTGTGGTTTTTTTCCCTGAAGAGAGATGGAAAATTGACCCGGTTCCACCGTAACCAGTGTGTTCCACATAACCCCACCCAATATCTACCGGGGGGCGCGCGACATTGTCTTGTTCCGGAGCAATTGCAACGGAAACTGGAACAATCTTAAGGCGGTAGTGGAGCAGATATCTGCACACTGATGACTTAATTCTTTTCATTCTGCAGGCGGCTTTTTTTTGCTCCTTCTCCACAATTTACAGGAAGTAGCCATAGCAGTGATCATTTTCCAAACACACCCTTGACGATTTTTCTGCTTTCCATGGTACTTTTAATAATTCGCTCCATAACATGGACACCGCCCCGTTTCTGGGCGATTGTTGCTGGTGGAATTTTGCATGAGAGCAAACCTTGAACCAATAGTGCACACAATAGTGCGAAACGCGTCGCTTGCAGCCATGTTGGTTTAGTTAATTGAGCGCTCTTGCGTGCGGAACTAGTCCTGACAGTTTCGATCGCAGCTGTACGTGGGATCGAATTGGTGTTGCAAGATGGAATTCGTCTAGTCAATGGCCGTCGGTTGAGGAAGTATACTTCCGCTAAAGTTGCAGTTCTGTTTGGTGAATGTGATACTTGTGTTATTGCGTCCGTAAGTGTTTTGTTTACGATCATTCATCCGGCGTGTGAGTGATCGTATTTGTTCTCAGAAGTCAGAGCTCAGAAAACTTAGTTTTGCAAAACTTCAACTTCTCCACAAACTAGTGCGTTCAGTAGCAACGCTTTCCGACGACCCAGTTTTACCAAACATACACTTTAACACACAAAAAAAACAGCTTAATTGTATGCTCGTCAAGCAAATTGCTTCCACCTAAATGGTGAAGGATGTTGCAGATTTTTTTTCGCTTTGATTTTTCGCAATTAGTTCCGTTGACAGGTGACACTTAGTAATGGTGTAGTTTTTCGGAAGGACTTGTCCTTGCCGTTGTGTGAACTGCAACACCTTTCAGGCTAAGCAAATTCCGAACATAGCTCATTAATTGGTACAGATTGATTGAGGCTCAAAGTGGGCTGACCTTAAGTAGCGAGGGTCTTCATTCAAAACACATCAGTGTCAGTGTCATCCGTAAGAAATCATCTACAATGTGACATACCTTCAGCAAAACTCTTCAATGCTCAACGATAGCCTTCATAAACACATCTTGAAACTCGTTACAAAACAATAGGTAATCGGGCCATTTTTCTACGACGAATTATATGGGAAGAGTTGCAGATAGATTGCCCCGTTTGCTTGATTAGTGCATTGGACTCATAAATTTTCCTACTATAAATGATTTCGTGACGTTTGGTAAGAAGTTTCTTCTATTTTTTTAAAGTTCAACAAATCAACATTCAATAAGCTTTTAGTTTGTTCATCACTACAAATTTTCCCATACAGCAGCAAGGTCTCTCAAGGTTAGCGGGAGCTTAAATGTGCCCTTGATGTCATCTCTTGCATGCTTCAGTGCATCAAACCGTGTAGCAAAACATAACGCGCGTTAAAACAATCTCAACCAAAAGCTCCAAACGATGACAGGCGTGAAATGATCCCAACTGCACAGCATAAATCAAGCATCGTGCGAGCGTGAAAAGACCGACCCATTCGTCCAATTTCTCAGCCTTGAACTGTGATCGCCTCACGAGCAGCATCGTGACAATGTGATGCACCCACACTGTGGCGATACATAATTAGCTTCAAAGATTAAGAGCACGATTGCGATATGATTTGATGGTCCCCGGGCCCGCTGGCTGGTTTGCTGCCTCCATCGCTCGAAGCATAATCTTAAACACTGGACCGCAATGACCATTCATAAATTAATTAACCCACGTGCCAGCCGCGGCGAACTGTTCCGTGCGATCGCGTAATTCCGCACCACTTGCTTGGTGCGTGGTGTGCAATATTTGTTTGTGGAACAAATGCGTGTGTTGGGCTTAACAGTGGCTTCTCCTTACAGTGGAATAAATTCAGCGCAACATAACCACGGAGATCGGTTGCCTGTTTACGCTGAGAAGTCGGTCACCGTGTGCGACCTTTTGCAGGCTAATAGCAAAACAATATTGAAAATCATGCGGGCCTATCCCGGCAGGTCTTAGGTCAGAAGCGGATTTGGCAAAGTGTTCGCCTTCCCCCCCGCAAAAAGAACGCTGGGGACGATCGTTGCTCAACATAAAATGAACGTACAGCAGCATACATCAGAGAACCTTCTCGTGCGTTTCCATACTATGTGGAGTTGATAATACGACTCGGCAAAAAAGGCATATGTTTCACATGATCTGTGACCATTGGTGTGACCCCCCGAGAAGAACCACGGAAACCCTTTCGCATTCTTCATCATGCTTTTCATGACCGGTGATCGCTACCGATCGTGGCACATGCTGCGAAGTTCTTCGTGCTACAGTAAGCATGCATTAAATGGTGCACGGTGGTACCTTGGCAGTGTTGTCCCCGGAGGTCTCAATGTTATCTCTGCTCCGGAATCAGATCATGGTTTTACCGGTGCGCTCCATTTTAGCAACGATAAATGCATACACCTCCAGTACCGGGTCGAGGAATGGCGAAAAAGAAAAAAAAACAAGGTGTTGTTTGGTATAAATTAAATGGTGAGATAATTGTCTTTTGTTGGCTCATGACTCACAACGGTGGTGTCGTATGTAAACAGAAGCATAAGAAGGAGAATTGGCAAACAAAACAAGAAACCCCTGGTTAAACGTGCGGAGTCGTTAATGTATGGCCGTGCTGTATGGAGAGATCTTACACGAGAAGGTGTGGTTTTTTTGGTCGGTACTTGTTTGTATTTGCATGTTTGCTTTTCCTGCTACAAATTAGTACATGATTTCGGAAAGGTTACTTGCTATCATGATTGATCGGTTGATTGATTGACATTAAATGTTAATTTTAATTACATGCAATTATTAAAACTTCTTTAATTTTAATTTCAATTTTATTGAAGGCGAAAATATTTAAATAAAACTATACAAACTCCTCGTTATAGTCACCCTATTTCTTAATTCCTAATGCTCATCCGTCCATCTCATGGATGAATTGATATTCTGAAATTTACGACTTGATTACTGAACCAGTCCGTCCCCGTCTGGACAACTTGTCTCAAGAAGACCTCATCACGACCACGCATCGTTTTGCCACATTATCAGCACAGACGATTCGCATGTCACAAGTGGCCCACAATTGAGGCATTGCTCAAAACCGCCTCAACCCGATGATGTCACCGGTGTGTGTCACCGCTCTCCCCTTTTCCGGGATTCCCCCTTCCGGGATGACTTCCACCAATTCAAGCAACCAAGAAAACAACGGTCATCCGTCACTGGCCGCCTGGTGGTCGACGAAAGCATAATCGAAAATGACAGCACTCACTTTTTTCCGATCGATGCACATCACCCCGCTTTTTGGTGCGCCATGCTTTTGCCATCCTTCCGACTGGCAGATGCAGTGCTTATGCGAACGATATTATGCGTCACCGGTGGCACACAACAGTGTGCTTTTCTCATCCATTCGGCTCACGCACATCGCGGCATCGAGCGGCGTGACTTGAGCCGTTGAGCGAGTTTGGATGCGTTTTTCGCAAAAAAAAACATAAAATCTACAAACGAAACGAGCCGCCAAGATGTGTGTAGGTGAGCTGGAGCACGCAAGAAATGATACACGAGCCTCGATGTAACTCGAAGTTTGACTTGGACTGGAGTGGATTTAATTTGCCTACAATGTTAGCTCTTTTGGGAAAAACCAAGATAAAAATGCTCATTAAAATGGGGCTGTATATTCGATTTTTCCGACTTCCATTACAAAATAATTATTTGAAAGAAGTATTTAGTTTTTTAAAGTTTACCTTAAAAATAAAAAAAAAATGTTTAAAACACGTTTAACAAAAAAAAAACATCTTCACACTTATCATCGAATCAAACTATACAACATAAAACATCTCATCTCCTCAACCGTCATTTTGCTACAATTTACTACCAATGATAAGTTCATCCATCATCTACCTTTTTGGGGACGAGATAATGAGCGTTTGGGGCGAGATTCACGTCAATGATTTACGATGTACTCGCATGGAACGATGCAAAACCCGGTAAGAAGGCATCACAGCACGAACCATAAGCTAAAGATGATTTAATCTGCATTTCAGCTTCGCAAACATCTTCGCGCGTGTTCTCAACCCTCGCACACATGTATGAATGAACAAACGAACGGTTTTGCAAAACCGACGTAGAATCTCACGGGCGTGAAACGAACCGAATTGATTGGTAGTACGATGTACGTTTCGAAGCCATTTCTTTACCACCGAACAACGCCGGGCTTTCGTGCGAATGTACGTATTTACAGGCATACCGATTTATTTGTTTCATCGACCTATGCTGCCGTTTACCACCGAACCGATCGGTTCATCCAAACGCTTTGTACATAATAATATGCTTTCGGTGGATTGTGACAGGGAAGACAAAATAATGCAGATGAAAATGCAAATGTGAGATTTCACCCAGTGGAATAGAAGTCTTGCCGCTTAGTTTGTTGCTAATTATTTGTTGCTTCATTTAACCCATCATAGGTCACTCGGGTGAAGTCGCGATTAAAGTGGGTCGGGTGCAAAGCGTTTGTGTAACGAGACCGGTTTTTTTGTCGGCCTTTTTGGAGACGTTTTGTTTTTTGGGTAAATTTTATCGTTGTCGTTAGTTTTACTTGTTTGAATAATGATGATACAAAACGGTTTGTTCCTCAAAGCGAGGTCGGGAGCTTCCAACCAGTCGCCGATGGAATTGTTGCGATCGTCGCGAGAAGTTGTTGGTGAAATAAATTGCATTCTTTTACTGCACCACACTCTACATTTATCCGATGCATTCAATCGAACTTTGGGTCGAAACTAAACCCGCCACAAACCATTCCATCTCATTTCGCTTCTACAAGCCAAACACACAAGCGTGTGTACGACTGTGCCACCATACATGCCTTGTACAGAGGGTACCATAATATAATACTACTGGCAACTGGCACTGTCATCGTACCGATGCACATTGCATCATCTGCCAACTGTTCGGTTCCCGCCAGTACGGAATCGGTACGGTTTCGCGGTAAGTAAATTATAATCAAGTTTCAACCGAAAGATTTCACCACCGGCAAGCGACGAACCCTCGCGGGGGGGTTTTTTTGTTGTTGCGCTTGTCACATTCGTGAGGTATCGCTGCACCGCACCAGTACTATCGAATGGAATGTCTTCAACGCCTTCCGAGAATGTCAACTTCCTTTCGATTCGTGCCGGTTTGCCGAATTCATTCCCGGCGCTCACTGGGTCAGATGTGGAGGAAACGAAAAAATAAATCCACTCACCACTAGTGGATGAAAGCGGGCAGATTCATATATATGCATACACATTTTAATATTCCATCCAGGCAATGTACATGATTGATTATTTATGCATCTCCGGTCGGTGTAGCCTTCCCACTTGGAAGTGACCGGAGTAATAACAGAAAAAAACGCTGTAAGATAGCTTTATCACAGTTATCACCGGTGCTGACATACTTTAAACAAAATAGTTTCCATAAAGCAATACCCTTTTCCTTTTCCGAATATATTCTTTTGATGCCAAAACGTATTATTTATTCACCAAAAATAGAATTAATTGTAAGAAGGTAAAAAAAAATCAATAAACGGCAATCCATCGTATACTCCGCCGTGGTCAGCTATTTTGCAGTCAGGTACACCAAAGCGATAAAAACATCCACGGAAGTGCAATAAATCTCACACAATATCAATTTACGAACGTGGGCAAGGCTTGTCGGTAAACTCTCACACACATGTTCCACCACATGTTTCACCGCGTGGTCAACAAGCACCACGCGCAGATTGCATAACAGAAATGACACAGTTTTCTTCACCGTTCAACGATCAACGATGGATGGGTATATATTTCTTGTGGGTGAATTTGCACGCGAATTATTTATACACTCGCCTTTTTTTTGTATGCTTGATATTGGGTAGGGAATGTCCAATAAAAATGGGGTTTGGAAAAAAATACCCCCCCAAAAAGGACAACGTTGGCAATTGTCCGTTCAGATCCTGCGCCCGAACCGATCAGGTGTGCATGCGGGTGGACTGAAATCACAACCATTTTGTCTATTTTGCTCGGCACCACAAATCATACATCTCGAGACACTTTTGTTTTGCTCTTTCATCTGGCAAAAAAGGGAACCTTACAGTTGTCACAAAGCGCAACACTGATCGTACATTACAGATAATGATCGTGATAGGGGCAATCCGACATTGCTAAATAGTTTTCCCTTCGCACAGCCAGCAAAATGGATTATGAAAAAGGTTCGAAAGGACAAACAATCAATTGTTTGTTTCGCATTCGTCCGGGGGGAGACCTTATTGGCAAATGGGTGCCTTGTGGTTTTAGATTCAACCTTTTTTTTCTCCCAAAACAGTCCCCCTTGTGAAACAGATGACTGTGGATTGTAATGAAACTGCAGTAATTCAATCAGCTCAAAGGTACAAAACGATCGAATTTTTCATTCTCTTGTGCAGCGGGCAATAATCCAACGTAAGCTATCCAACATCAAACGGTCAGATATGCATACTGGAAGGTAGGGCGTTTGTTTTAATAATGAACATACATTGAACCCGGTACAGACTGGTCGTAAAAGGGAGTATGTATTACGTAATGAGCTCCACCTGGAACTCGGCTCTAGCTGGAAGTTTTCAAAGCAAAATCTTCGGGAACCACCAACGGACCTGCTTTGGGGTGGTGATAGAAAGCAAAAAATAGGTTATGATGGCTTACGCGTTGTTACGCGGATCATGGTACCAGCATCAGGCGCAAGTAGCGCAAGGAGTCAAGGAGTGGGCAAAACCAGTAGGTGCTGGGAAAATCATGCTAAAGCACCGGCAATGGCTAGAGCTAGGAGCATCGTTTCTATCCCAAGAGAGACTTCGATTGACCACGAGTTTTACAAGTTTATTCGCGAACGTAAAAAAAAACGTCGAAACACACTTCACCACGATAGGATCACGGTCAGTCACGATGGCGATAGAAGTGAAGCGAAATATTAAAAAAGAGGCAACAACATCACATCACAAGATGATGCTACCGGGCTGTACTTGTTTTTCCTGTAGCAGAGGCTACAGTTATTTCGGCATCAATATCGTCCGGGTGCACCGCTACACCGGCTACCGGATTGTAGCTAGAGGGCTCAATATATGATGAAAATGTTTTACGAAATATTGTACAAAGAGAAGCATTGCATCCAGTGCGCTAGTAGGAAGTAGTGGGCTCTAGCTTCAGTATTGTGAGTACGATACGTTTTTCAGTTTTTCGTGAGCTTCGTGGTAGCCTTGGGCACAACATTTTAGCAATGGTCAGACGATCACAGCCGAGGATTTGCATTTTATTTGATGAAAAGATGCTGTTTTTTTTGCTAGTTGTTTATTGTTTCGGAAACAGTCTTACTCTCAAACGCTCTTTTGCACTTTAACTTTTTTTTCAACCCACAAATACACTACTAACTGAAAGGTATTTAGTGCAGTTAGTTGAAGCGTAACGCTAATGTCATGTTTTATGACGCAACGTACAAGGAAAAAAAAATAACAGGGAACATACATTACCTAATTATTGTGGAGCAACTACCAATGCAGGAGAAAGGAATTATGTGTTTAGTTCCAAAACAAGCTACAACATCATACACTAAAACCGTAGTCTGTGGGTAATAATAAACGGCACCATCAACCTAATGTTAAATCTTGCAAGATTCTTTCCGCAAAACGCTAACCATCACTATTTACCGGTAAGAAATGATCGACGAGCAATTCGTAAGAACTAATTTCAATTACACAACCTCCGGCGTGCAACGATCGAGCGACCGTTTGTTTACCATTCCTTATAATTACCAGGCTTTAACAGAGCACATAAAATATGATTGATACCAAATAAGACGCGGCGGTCGTCGTGCATAGCTGCGCACACTTAAATGCCATGTTCAGCGAGTGTTTGTCACCCGCAGCAAACAGAAAACGCGTCTGATCGATTGGTTAAGTTAGGGCCTGTCATCGCAACCAAAGACCCCGCACAACGGTTCTGTGTTCTTTGCAATTGAAAATCGGCATCTCTTCTTGCTTCATTTCTAAACGTCTTACGCATGCCGCTGGTTCGAGACTATAGTGTCTCGCGGCATTACTCTGCTGTTGGCAAATATTTGCTAACGCGGATGTTTTTTTTTTACATCTCCACAATCTTCCCCCGCTACTAGTGCAAAACCATATGTCGACCATCGAACGTACTTGAACCTAAACGGGCCAACATTCTTAGCACTTTGCCAGTCTCAAGAGGTTCGCGAAGGTAAAGAAATTTAACGACATTGTCAACCGACTTTTCCATGTCCTACGCGCAGTGAAGTTTTATTGCTGAGGGTTGGCGATGGAAAAAGCGCACCATTTTTCAACCCGAATGCAACCTAGCTGACCGTGTGGAGAGAAAGAAAAAAAAGATACACACATATAACGGACCCTCCGTGATCTGTACCTCCTCCCCACGGATCGTGCGTCGATCGCGCGTTGAGAGATTTAATTACCTCGTAGCGCTCTTGCTTGTCCTACCTGATCAAGGCGCGTGTATGAGGAGCCATTTTTTTCAGCACACACACACGAGCTGACAGAATCCATTTAGGACACACGACATGCCAACCGAGGCTGCCCGCGTTCTTTCATGAGTTTGTGTGTGAAGTACACATTTTTACTTTTGCTTCCTTACTCGCACGTTCTACGCTACTACTCAGTCACACGCACGCCGTAGGGTCATTTCCTTGAGCGAACGATCCAACCATCCGGTCATTTAAAATCCGCTCATTTTGAAGCGCTCAAGTTTACCGCACTAATGACATGGAGCGAAATGAAGACCGCGTACTTGGGTGTACTGTTGGTGAGCTGCTCCTCAGCATCCACCATCCTAGTGGCTCAGCAGCAAAAGCCTAAAGATCGTTATTTGAGTGAGCTGCAATGGTTTTTGGCAAATATTTTCGCAATCGTTTGTAAAACTACAGCGACTACCTTCACTGAATTTCATGTAGATGCCTTTACGAAAGCTTCTCATAAGTCTTTGTGTCCCGATTTCCCGCTCGTTGTTTTTTTGCTACCTTACTCTTTTATAATCACTTGTTCAATGTTCAACTCCCCGAACGGGGAGCATCCTAAGTGTGCGGACGTTATAATACCCATTGATCACCCGCGTTTCGATCGGGCACCTTGCTGAAAGGCACCAAGCAAATAAACAATAAATCAAACGATTTCGTTAAAGAAATACCTCGTACCAATAAGCGACGAACCCGCCGTTCATGCGGGACCGCTGTAAAGAGCTCTCGCTTTCGGCACGATGCAACAATTATGCGATTGCTATGGTTGTTCCAGTGCAGAGAGACCCGATAATCGGTGCCATGGGTGGTGGCGCCAGGTGTAATAAATTGATCACCAATATTCAATCCCGCACCGCCGATCTCGCCGAGAGCAATCGTTACAGGGCTGGGGGAGGCTAGTAGCATCGGCTACTCTGCTCCGCCAGAGGTGTGATATGATTAAGGATCGCTTGTTTATTAACGGGCATAAATCGTGGTTGGCATGAAACCGTACATTAGACGATTTCATCAACCGCCGAGTGAATGAATTGAGGCGAAAGAGATTTGTAGGCCAGTACGGACGAGGTCGATTGAGTTTAAGATTTATAAAGGATGCATTTTTTCTAAACAAAAATTTCATTTACTTTGTTACATAAATGGAACTACTTGTGTTTATAGGAAAGTGACTCGAAACCTATAAATATAAAATTTTAAATGCGACTGCGTTCAAATTATTGCTGCAACAATGCTTAGCTTGAAGGTCCTCACTCACTTCTTAACATGTCATCAAGCCGTAAGCCACTCACCAGTAAGCTAATCGAACAAGGAAAGGAAAAACGAACCCGAACCAAACCATGCCTTCGTTGGTCAATCTGGAATGGTTTGTAGCACAAGTGCATTTCTACATTAATTCAAGGTCTGCAGATGTCTAAGTGCATCCTCACGACGCTCTTTCGAAAGTGAGTGTGAAAGTATTCTTCGTTTGAATCAGTGTTTTTTTTTTCTTTCCTTTCGAATAGATTTCAGTTAGTTGGCGTATTTTAAAGTTTAAGTAATCTAAATTACATTATTCTAATCGTTTTTTTTTCACGTTTATTTGTAATCTCTGCTGATGTCTATTCTCAAAGCGCAAGTATGGAATCTCACACTTCTCGTCTGTCAAATCGGATAGATTGTATCAGCAACGGATCAGCGTTGACCATGAAATTATACGGCAACCATCGCTCAGAAAGGCATGAAAAACTGTGGAGAATTTATGATCAGATGATTATTATCGTACATTTTCAAGGAGTACAGTGGTGATCCACTGTTCTTGAAGAATTTTGAAACTTCTCGTGCCCTATACGGACCATCAATTGTTCGAGCATACTAAAAGCAGACTCTGGACCACAAATAGAGCTCCCGCTTGTGATCGTTGCTAAGACAACAATCGATCGATTGGATCGATCGAGTACGAAACTCGATGAAGTAATCGATGGAACCGGCTATTCGTGTCCGATCTCCGTACCGGACATATAATTCCAACACCGTCCGGTGAGCGGAAAAGCACGATTCACCCGGTACGAAGTGAAAGCCCTTGGCTGTTGAAAGACGGCCAAAGCATAATACCAAGACAAAATGTAAGACTGTTGGAGGGAACCGAAAATCAGGCCACCGGTTAATAGGGAAACAGTTAAAACAGGGACACGGCCTTGAACTGTTGTTATGCTCCTTCCATTTATTCGGTTTTCCCATTTTTTTTTATTAAGCACAACCATTCCGATATGAAGATTGCACAAAAAAGGAAGGTCTTTTGAAAACCTTAAAAAATGCGTATTGATCGTTACGGTACGTGACACATCACACGCCACGTTACAAGTTCGGCAATCCTCAGGTGTGCAGTGCATAAATGAAGGGCACTCGGCCGGCGGACCCTACTGATGCGGACGGACAAAAGCGATGAGCATGGTAATGTGGGTCAACCCAGAAGCGATGACAAATCGAAACAACCACAAAAGTTGGCAAAGGGACGAATTCAATCGTAGCCGCATTCGAACGGGACAAAGAAAATTACGTAAATTCGGACCATAGTTTAGCGCACCGGCTAATTAAGCATCAAACCATCACGATGATGATGATGATGATGATGATGTTACTATTGAACGGAACGGAGGACATATCGTGTCGTCATTTGCACAGCAAAAAAAAAACCTCCCCGTCCAAGCACTCGCCTCATTGACGCATGACCGATGCATACGGTTGCACGCATTACGACAAAATTCTTCATGACAAATTGTCAATCAACCGCGGGCAGAAAGGCGCATAGCGAAAGGCTTTTTAATGCAGCCGGGCACGCGTTACGGCGTATCGTTCAGCATTGCCCACATGTCTTGACGATGACAGTTCTAAGGAGCACGTGTGTCTGCGCGATGCACATATACTTGGCGCAACCGAAGCAATTACCGCAAAATGTCACTGTCAAATCAAACTTTTCTATACACCATCGAGTTGATTTGTACGCGTTTTTTTTCCTTTCCCTAGATTTGATTTCTTGCCCACAAAGAGTAACAAAAGGTTTGCCAATCCACTCTCTGGATGAGTGTAACAGACATCTTCACAAACTTCATCGTTCAGCATTACAATTGAGAAGTACAATTCGCATAATTGCTTTGAGTTTGTTCAGTTCGACATTTTGAAGCTAAGGTTTTTGAAGAGATGAACTAATTTGATATTTTTTTTAAGAATAATGTGGGTTGGAGTGAATGTGAATATATTCGTCATTCACGGCCTTGATATTTATAGTTTTGCCGACTCGTGAACCTGTTGTGATGTGCATCTTAAGGCAAATAAAAATTAATTTAATTTAATTTTTCTGTTTTTTAGGTTATTTTTTTAATATTTTGTTTGGGTATTTACATTAAAAAAAAATACAAAAAGCAAATAAAAAAAAAAACAAAAGCCAATCAACGGTGTTGACACAGCACAATTGATGATCGTCACAATCCATAATCCAATGAATAGCAAATCACGAACAGTGGAGATGCATCGTGCCCGCTTATGACATTTCTTTTCATCACATTTGCGAATCGAACTCAAGGTTACCCGGGATGCACGATGCTCACCAGCCAGATGGACGAGCCCGGTTAAACCGCCCGTCGTGCCGCTTTTAAGGCTTTTGATCGTTAGTTGACCTCTTTTACTGGTATACCCTTTTTTACCAATCGGATCAGGTAGGATTTGGAATAAAATAAATGCTACCAAAAAAGAGAATATGTTTCGATATGCGCAAAAACAACGCGATATTATTCAACCTTTATTCAAACGATAGGGCCATTTTATTTTCACCAGCAATGTAAAGAAAAGGGCCAGTACCTCATTTGCTGCCCGTCAAGATAAGTACACCCCTTAAACGGGGGTGTGATTTAATGGTTCGGTTTTAAGTCTTTATACGATACGGTATAATAAACTGTGCCACTGATACTTCTTTCTCCTGCAATAACGTTATGCTCATGATCAGCATGATCCAGTGATTTCTATCGCCAGGACAGCGAACCCCGGGAACGATAGCAGACAGCGAGCAGTGGCAAGCATTTATTATGTAAAAGTGAACTATCCACGATGTCTGTTATTATTTTGCCGCATTCTATCGTCTATGCAAGGTATTCCTTATTTTTCCAATCCCAATCTCTGGTGCTTAATCTGAATGAGAAAATAATCCTACACAAAAATCAGCACTCGGTGAAAAGCGGCAAGCGTGATGGACGGGGCGAGAAAAGCCGGCCTATTACTGTTTCAGATTGAAACCGTAACCGACCATAGTGCTGGTGCTACCGGGCTTTTGCTGCAACTCTACCGGCATCTATCAATCAAGGCTATCATACACTGATTCAGCAGCATGGAATTGATTGATCAGAATTATTAATCAGCAAAAGCCTCACTCGTTCGGTGGTCGATGAAAGGATCTTAACACCCGTACGAGTGCCCATTAGCATCAGCACGTCAGGGAATCGGGGCAGAAGGGTCAACTGGTGCATTAAGTCACAGTTCAAGGCATCGAAAGAATGTGTGGTGAACCGCAATCAATCATCACTAATCGATCAAAACGTGCGACAGATTAGTCAATAGTAAATGAAGCAACCGATCGAAAGAGTTGAACGATCGCAAAGCAACGAACCTTCCGAAAGAATTAATTAATAATTACGCGACGAATAAAGGGTTCCATAACTATGGGTTTAAATGCTGGAGCAAGCTAATAAGCAACATTATCACTTTATTCGCATAGTAATTAAATTATTGACTCTTTTTGTTGTCGACACTTGGGACCGATTTCAACAAGCGGTTCAATTTCAACCTGTACCTAATGTAGGCCATTGAAAAGTGTTTTTTCGTTCACCCCTTTTCCCGGTTCGGTACTGCAGGAATGTGAGCTCCAGTCGTACGCGTGCTGTTTTAGGTATCCGTGTACAGAAAAAAACATGTTGAAGATCTTAAAAACCCTCGAAACAATCCACCGTATACAATAAGCGGCCTACACGGCACCTTTCGATGCACTCCAGCATAGCATGCAGCATTGTGCAATGCTCCGAACTTCACCAGTCCAGTGAATGTGCACCATATTTTTTTGTATGTTCGTAGTGCTTTTTTATTTGGGACGAAACATTATTTGCCTTATGTGTCTGATGGGTTGTGGCTGTAGCTTTATTTTATCTTGTTTGCCTTTTTGCGCCACTATTCATCCAGGCCCAATCATGAAGGATCGATTCGTGGTATCGAGTTTTCGGTCGGCCATTGTAACACACAATGTGTGTAACGTGCACGAAAAAAGAAACACGTTTAAAGGGAGAAAAAAACACAGTCGACAACAGTGAAACTGTTACACTGTAGCTACTTATCATCGGCCAAGATCACCAACATGAATGCAATCTACGCGTGGTCTCATGTCATACGGGGTGATTTGGGTTCCATGTAATATGACTAATTATTATTCCCTCCGTTTGCTTTTTCCCACTTCCAGATATTTCTTCTCCAACGTGCTGCAGTTCCAAATCTATCGTGCCCTGTGCACCGCCTCGGGTCAGTACGTACCGCAGGATCCCACCAAACCGTTGCATAAGTGTGACATCTATCGCCAACCGGCGGCCGGTAACATTCTCAAGTGAGTTGCACTAATTCATCACTTTCCCTCATCCGCACTGGCGCTTCTGGACATCGATAGAAGGGATTAACATTAAATGGACAACTTTTCTTCCAAAAATAAAAACGTAATCATAACGTTAGGGGTTTTTGGTGGAAATGTCACTGATTACACAGGCTGAGGTTTGAAGAATTTGAAACTAGTTCCTGCTGGCCTCGTTAAAGATCGCGCTAATGTTTTGGTTCACTTATTACATCAATCTTTCTTCTACGCATGGAGTAAACTAAATATCATCGAAAGTTCCATGCATCTGATCGTTACATCAACTGGCCGAAAAAAAAAGAAGCTGGTTAGAGGCGTTTGACGAGGGACATGTGTTAGCCTACTATCCATTCGCCCGTCATGTTGTCATGCGACATTCGAGCAATCGGTCTAGTTTTCTTTTTTTTTTTGGTAAGTCGAATCGGCTCAACGATAATAAGGTCAAGCTAACCGGGAAGTAAGCGTTAATCCCGGTTGGGCAAGTGGCATTTGCCGTGTGCTTAAGTTGTATGAAGATAAGATATTGATTAGGCAACGATATAAACGCGAGGCGGGTTTCGAAGCATTATGTACTCCACGAAGCATTATGTTTCATAGCAGTTTTATTTATTTGTTTTAAATATTTTATTTAAATTTCAACAAAAAAAACGCAACTTCTCAAGAATCTCTTAAGCCACCCACTAGCTAGGGCCTTTTAACTATGAAGGCTATTCACTCAAGAATTGGCCTATAATTCTTCGTGTCAAGTGAAACACTTGACATAGAAAGCGAAAGCAGTCTCGCCGATGATCCATCGGGTATTGCGGGGTAATTGCGTGGTTTTGCTGACGTTTGGCGTTTGCAGCCCGCTGGGAACGCAGGGACCTAAGCATCAGCCAACCAGCCAGCAAACCGTTGTGCGCCGGTTGCGTAATGCGTACCGTCACCAGACCAAAGATGCAAGCCACTGCCGTACGTCTGCTTCTGGTCACTTAACTCACCACACCGTACGATGCATGTGCATCGCTGCAGGTGTTCGTGTTGCAAAAAAAGGGGGAGATGGGATAAGATATTGAGCGGCACGTAGAATGATCGTAAGTAGTGGTGGCTGGGCGAAATAGTGGGTACAGATCGTACAGAACGGCGTCTATTTACACGCTTCATCTTAATGAACACCATTTTCGACAGCTTTTATCCTTGCATTAGTGAGTGGCTTTTAGATAGAGGCCCTTTTGTCCAGTTGGCCGCAACGTACACGCAACGTTGCAAATTTAATTTGCAGGTCCACACTCACCACACTATCATCCAATGAATCTCAGCCACTATTTAACGATCGTTGATCGGTTCTTTTTTCGTTTCTCGCTTTTGCTCTCCATTCACCTCGGCACAACAAAATACAGAAAGCTGATGGAACGTGGTGCTTCACAACCGTGGCAGCAGATCCTGCAGGAGGTAATCGGTGAAGGACGGCTGGATGGTTCAGCGTTGCGTGAATTTTTCCGACCGCTCGAGGAATGGCTGCGGAATGAAAATCTGCGCAACAACGAGTACGTCGGTTGGATCTACGATGGTGACTACTGCAAGCACAGTATCGAGACGGCCAATCTGCAAGTGTTCGGAGGGTTCTACAATGTTGCGGTCGAGCTGCAGCTAACCAGCTGGCTGGTGCTTACGATTTCCTGCCTGATCGGTGCGCTAGTGCACCATCATCAGTTACGATAGACTGTCAGGCGGTACAATAACGGGTGACACCAGTTACACCTTATGCACCCGATGAGGAAACAGTCCGTGGGACGATTCTAGTGTTTGGCGCAATACGTCAAGATGTTGGAGGCGTGTTAGTGTTAGACGTAAGTTAGTGAAATAATAAAACATCCTGCTTTCCTGCATAAAACTCGATCCAAAATGACTCGTCAAGTTCATTGTCGTACGGTCGCTGCATCCAGGAAATCGGAACTTACAGGGCCAGTCAACTTTGGAATGGGGCGGTGTGCCGGTTGGCGAAAGGGGAAAAAACAATTTGCCTCAATTGAGCTGAGTTTTATGTTTTGTTTTCGGTCGATGTGTTGCTTGCGGTGGTTTCCTTAAGTGTGATGTATGCTGCTGGGAGAGAGAAAGAGTGAGCATCGGCAGAAGAAGCATGACAGTCGGATTTCTACGAGACATTAATTCATTTCGACCACTTTAAACGAATGCTAAAGAGGGAATATTTTTGGTGCACTCACATCACATGTTACTTCTAAGACGACTAACTCAGATAGAACATAAATATAATTTCAACTACTTTTATTTCAAAATTTAAAAAAAAAACTGTATCTTCTAATTAAAATCAAATACCTATCACAGATACAAGTACTTTACTCCAAACTCGTCCGCTTTGATAAATATAGACTTCCAAAGGCCACTACACGGACTTCTCTTGCCCACTTTGGACGGCAAATGCTAACACACACACGCATGCTGACCTGCGTGCGTGACATCGACCCAGCACTGGAGCAACATCCCTTTAACGGTCAGTGCAACGGACAGCGGCCAAGATCAAGTGCATATGCTCGCGCTCGCGCGCCTTATGTGTGACAAATGCAAACCCAAATGCGTCCGAGACGCATGGGTTCGAAGGGCCGGCCGTACACCGAGCAGGGAGCGCTAAATTGAATTTGATCGTGCTTCATCTCGTTACATTTCCGAGGCAAGATGTTGATGATCCTCGAGATTGTTGACGATTCGAGGAAGCGGTGAGCAATCGGAATCATCGGCCGGATCTGTCCGCAATGCTATCAGTGTTCCGTTGACTTCTGACCGATGCGAAACGGGCTAAGAACGGGTCGTCTTTAGTGTGCTCTTGTTATACGGGAAGTGAAAGGAAAATATTAGTGAACTTTTTTGTTGGAAAATTGCAAACACATCAGTTGAGTTAAAACGGACTCTGAAATAACGTTCCGTAATGGTGTTTGGTGCTTAATTGTGTTGATTTAGACGTGGACGTGAAGAAGAAATCATGAAGAATTACCTCCAGAATTACAGTCCAGTGCAGTTTGGAGCCGTTTCAGTATTCTTGGTGCTACTGATCACATCCCAAGTGTGTTCTTTGCAAGGTGACAATGTGTGCTATCGATATGAGAGGTAATCTAATCGCAAGTGTTACACTTATTACCTCCTCTTCCAAGGTTTTGTGAAGATACTAGGAACATGCGATATGGACTATTATTAAGTGCACACCAAAGTGGTTCATAATCTTTAATCGAGAATTCATTAAACGACGCTATTATGTCTTTTCCGATGAACAAAAGCACCGGACGCCCCGCGACACCAAAGGTTCACTGTCAATTTCCCTGCCAGGTGTCAATAGCCGCCTTATTAATTGGATAATGTAATGGATCGTAATTCGCTGTGAGAACTACACTTAGTCCTCTCCACGTGCCCCACGTGGCGGGGCGTGGAAAAAGTATACCACCTACCCTCGAAGGAATGGCAATAAAATAACACCTTTTGCCTTGGGCAAAACGTAACGATTTTGGTCTTGTGTTGTTGGACCTTCGCCCGGCTGTAGTTGACACGCTGCAGTACGGCGTTGCATTTTCTCTGCCGACCTCCCTAAGTCGAACAATTGGTTCGTTTAGGCTACGGAGGTGGAAGGAAAGAAACAGGCGAGGCAGTAGTTTGTTGTGCTTTGCTACAAAATAACTACAACATCACTGACCGTCAGCTGTGTTACTGTCCGTTACGACGCTCCCGTCGGGAAGGAGGCAGTCGATTTTTTTTCTACATCCCCGTAATCAACGCCAAACTCTGGAGGCTGTTGTAGGTACGGTTGTGCTTTTTTTTCTGCTGCCTCTTTTTCACTAATAGTCAAGCCCTTAAGTAACGAAGCAACGATAATAGCAGCTAAGTTCGTTGCTAGTCGCTTCCAAAAACCTGGGGTGTGCTCCCGATGGGATGCTTCCGCATTTTTACCGTTCTTTGGCACGAAAGTAGATGCGGATTTTCCCGCCTGTGCTTTCGCTTGTCGCTGTTCGTTGCATAACAGCTTGAGCTGAGCTGCTTTTCATCTCACTTTTCTCACAGTCACCTGTCGAAGGTGAGTGTCATTTTTCCAATCACTATGATTGATGAGAACACAGTGGAACGCATCCAAACGGGAACCACGCACGGTGACGGACACTAACGAGCGTAGAAAGGACGCACGTTATATCGATGAGGTTGAATGGGTTTCGCTGCTAAATGGTGTCGAAAATCGGTCACAAATTTTGATGCCGGTCCAGAAGAGTGTACAGAGGAAGGTTGACTACACTACATCGGACGAGATGATGCGTGTTACAGTTTTCGGATCAGCCACCTAGCGTGGTTAAGGAGTAGTGGAGTTAGTGAGCACTTGCATAACGTGAATGTGATTAAGCGGCTGTTGCACGCGGGGACATAAATCAGCCTCAATTGCGCCAATGACAAACAGTTTCATTGTGGCAGTTGCGCAGATTATTTGTACTTAAGCCAACCGAAATTCAATTACCTTGGTAATTCATTAGACATTGTTGTGAGCAGTGATTCAGACGAGGATGATTAAGATAATTAATATATTGCTAATACTTTGCTGACAGTTTTATTTTATTTGTTTTTTAGTTTTTTAACTCTGTTAAAATAAACAACTATATCAATGAAAGAGCTCTAAAGATAAATTAAAATAAACGAGAATAAAATTTTCATACTTTAGTATCGTTCATTATTTTTGTTATTTAATTTTTACACTGAATTCATCTGTACTAGGAAAATTCAGAATAAAAATGTATATGAAGGTAATGAGATTATTGGTAGTATTTTCTGGTCTGTTTAATTAATGGAACGCTCCTACATATTTGGTCAAAAATTAAATCAACAAAAACGTGTTTTTAGAATGCAATTTCTTTCCACGATATCTTCCATGTAACGCAACTAGGTTAAAGCTATGTAGTTCTTGAATCATCAATTTTTTATTAAAAAAGTAAAACACACTATAAAATGCTCTATTACCCCCCCAATTATTGTCATATGGAAGATGTCATGAGAGGTGACAGAAGTGAATGATATTGTTATGGTATTATAAAATTAATTTTCTACGTCTTATTACCAGAATCAAACAATATACAAATTAAAATAGACTGACAAGCTTAATTGCGAATTTTACTTTTCTGTTATATCAATTTGCCATTATATCTCAAGAAATTAGTCATGATAATATGAGCTAATAATTTGCAAAATATAAAGAAATTATGACAATGTAAACTGAACATCAAGAGATGTGTTAATCACTTGCATTCACTGTCAAATTTCACTCAGAACTTTTTTTGTTATCGTAACACCGTGCACGCTATGCCTCTTCACGAATCTCCCGTTCGTATGATCGCATGCGAAATGGGCAACGAAAAATGTTTCCCAGCACACTTTAAACAACCTCCCCCCCAAAAAAACCCATACTTGTCCAATCAGTCAGTGTGCGCAATATACATAAAGTGAGGCTGTTTAGTGAAACTGCCAGCTAAAAATCTTAACACGAACGCATTTTTATCTCCCAACGTTGGCCCAGGGTGCTGGCGATGCTGACGGGCAATTAAAAGGCAGAGCAAAAGCAAATTCACCAAATCCACCGAATGTGGGCCAACGGGGCTGACGAACGTATCGGGTGGGAGAGCAACTAAATGTGAACATCGTGAGTGATGCAATCGAGTGGCGATGGCGTGTGGTACAGTGGCACTACACGGGAAGCGATCGGGACTTTGTTCTGGTCTGGCAAACTTGGGACCGATCTCGTTATGGCATTTGAATAAAATTGATGTGAAGAAAAAAAATATCGCTCTCCACTGTATGAAGAGGCTTTGTATTGTAATGACTTTCTATGATTTTGTTTTTTTTAATGGAATCGGGTTAAAGTTGAAATAAGTGTTGTTGGTGGTGAGCATGTGCAAGAAACAATTTTCAAATTAATTGGCACAACGCTAATAGACTGTTAAAAAGGGCAAAGAGTTGCTATTAGGCTAATGATATTTTTAAGTGTTTTTTTACGCATGTTTTCAACATTGCAGCTATACCGAAACGGAAACCATACCACGCAATCAAACAGTGCAGGTGCTAACGAGACAGTGGTGTCTGGAGATCCCGCCAAGATGCACCTCGTATCGAACAGAAATTAAGGAAGTGTTTGTTAAACAGGTAAGAATAATTAGTACACTCTCATTAGTAAGCACATGTTTTATATCTCATTTAAATCACGAAAACCAACTCCCAGCTTGTGACACCCAGTGTTCCTCCTTCAGCAGACTAATCTGAGTCATCATTCTACAATCTAAGCTAATAGCCCGTTACCTTCCCAGCCTTAACTGACCCATCAAGATGCCATAAAAATGACGTTTGCTACAACAGGCAAATGTGCCGCCATGAATTGCCATTCAAACACCAAATTATGCTGCTTTTGCGCGCCAAAAAACATACACAACCCAAAATGATCGCGCCACCCCGAAAAAGGAGTCGGGCGCCCATAACAGATCGTAAACATCAATTACCGCTATTAGATTTAGCAGCCACGGGAGCTACGGGACGATAAGGGTGGCCGGACAAGCTCCCCTTCAGCCCGAACATAAAATGTCTCATCCATTATTTCATATTGTCACTTCCGCCCCAGGCAAGTGCACCAGAGTTTCAGTACGCTTCGGGCGTTTCTTTGTCTTCTACTCATCTTCTACCGGGTATCAAAACTCCCGCCGCGAACGCAGATTGCACGCGAGGTGGAAGGCCGATAAACGTACCAGGCGAAGACAGAACCCGCACCCTTGCTTCAAGAACAGGAAGCGGACGACTTGAACATTCTCACTATCTGTCAGAATGCCGCGCCCGATTGAAAGTAAACGAGCGAGAAAACAAAAGCCCATCATCGTGCAAGACAAGCTATCTGCCGGTTGCTATCTTTCCCTTTGTGAGAGAATCCTCTTCACTGCTTAGTTAGTATTCGGTTTCGGAGTTGCGGTAAGTTTCGGGGCTACGTCCGCCTTTTGTTTTTCACCCCCCCCCCCCCCCCCCCCCCCCCCCCCCCGGGTGGGGAGGGGAGGTGCAGAACGCGGACTGGTGGGCTTTAATTTAATCAGCCAGCCGATCCGATCGTGCCCGGGTTTGGAGATGTGTTTTAATGGGTTTGAAGTGGTGATCCGGGACTTGTACTGATCGGCCAGCCGAACATGAGCATGTGTATTATGGCGAGCCTGGGAAATGAAAATGCTAATGCTGCAGGGATGTGCTCATAAGAAGAAGCAGCAGGAGAGACAGAAACACCTTCACGGAGATACTATTTCAACTTCCGACTGTAAATGAATGAAGGTGGAAGCTTATTATTAAACAAACGGGTAATTTAAATGTTCTAAAACGTTTCCGAAAACGCTTTGGAATGGACATGTTATGAATAGGGTTTTCCTTTTACATAAATAGAAATTACATGTTGAAGAATTCCTTGGAATGCCTTCGCCTTCAATTGATTCATAAAACATGGATTTTTAATGTATTGTTTCATCATCACACCTAACCTCTGTTTAGTACACTTTCGCCATTTTAGCATCATAAATCCAAACCACCGTATCATACACACATTGATCATATTTATTGCGTCACACCATGTTCGGAACTTGGTTTCCGGTCATCGTAAACATCATCACGTCGTGGTGGTTCTGAATTTCAATAAAACCATTCCCTTACTGTCACTATGAACCATTAACTTACGCACATGTCATATGATCATGGCGCGGTGTAGAAGTACAGGGTATTAACATTCACCTTACGATTGTGCGCAGAAGTTGGCAATAACGGTAGGACACTTTTATGAACTTCGATCGCTTAAAATAACCTTCCAGAACGTCACCAAGACGCGACGGGTGGAGTTCTGCTGCGAAGGGTATCAGGAACGGCGCACCGGAAATGGAACCAGCGGCGAGTGTCGTCCAATATGCCGCGGTGGATGCATCCATGGCGAGTGTATAGCGCCGAACGTGTGCACTTGTGAGGCTGGATTCGGGGGCAAATATTGTCTGCAGAGTAGGTTCCTTTTTTGAAGTTGATCATTCGTCTGCCGTGTTGCGGTAGTTAATGAAGCGGTTTGAGTGACTATTTTCAGGATGCCGCAACGGAACGTGGGGTGTAAATTGTCGGAATCGATGCCACTGTCAGAATTATGCACATTGCGACACCAAAACTGGACACTGTCGATGCAATGAGGGATGGATGGGGAAATAGTTGAGTATTGGACCAATAGAAGCAAAATACAATATATTCTGAAATTTTAATTGTATCCTTTTCAGCTGTGAAACTCCTTGTCCGCCAGGGTTCTTTGGAACGATGTGCGTCAGTAAGTGTAATTGCAGCACACGCTTCTGTCATCCCCAGACAGGAATTTGTATGCCAGATGATGAGATAGTAATGTTTGATAACATTACACGAGCGATAGAGAACAGCTTTTCCTCCGAAAGTACTGAGCGAATATCGGCTGAGCAGTGGATCAAAGTCGATAATGTAACACATTCGACGACCCACACTACTACCATCGGTATCGACGACATTGCCAATACTACTTCTAGCACTTCTAGCACTTCATCGGAACTACCCACCTCATCCACAACGGAAGCTGCTGGACAGATGCTACCGAATGCGACCTACGCCGAATCTTACCACGAGTACCTGCCGAACAACACCGAAATGAGCATGGTCCTCACAAAAGGTCACTCGCGCACGGCCAGCAACGAAACTATGTACGAGCTAGTTACGACCACTTCACGCGTCGAGATCACCTTCATCGATACGGCGGTGAAGAAAATTGAAGATCGCTCCACGATCAACAATACATCGCAAGAGGAAGATGAATTACCTTCCACCGCGAACGACACCATGAACGAAACGGACACACAGCTCGTATACTTGGAATCGGAAAACCATCCCGTACTGGTGGACATCTCCGGGGAAGGTGCGGCACAAAGTGAAGCCAATGATCGACAGGCGTTCGTGACGATCTCCTGTTTGCTGATCACACTAGCACTGCTCCTGTCGGTGGTTTTCTATATGAAGCGTTTGAATAGGAAGACTCTTGTCAAACCTGCACCCAGCACTCCAGCGCCAGTAAAGATTGTGGACGAGAGTGTTCAAACGGGGTGCGAATCGAATCGTTCGTCTGATCCGTTACCAGATCTTCCACATGTAACGTACACAAGAGTGAAGCCAAAATTACAAAGAAATGGAGATATTGGTGAGTTACAGCTGGCTGGATGCGAACATCATCAAGAGTCACACATTTAATTCTTTACAGAACACTACGACGTACCGGCGAACAACAGCTTCATTCATCGGGCTAAACCTTCACCATACAATTACAACTTTTCCATCAATCAAAAGCAACCACCCAGAAAGTATAGCCTCGAGCATATCTATGACGAAATTCAGTATCCACCGTTAGCGGAAGTGGCGAATGGAACGACCCAGCCAGATAAGCCGACGGTTCAGCTGGATGAGAAGGATGGCAGCTATTCGAAACCAGTAGTTCTCACGTAGCTTTAGCATTTAGTTTGGGTTATTTTATTAAAGTAATAAACTTTGTTTTGACTTTGTAACGCTTGACTCATTTCTTTATGAGATGCTACTTGCTTGTTGCGCGCGACATCTTCATGAGCACGTTTACCGCTACTGATGTATTCTTTAGAATTGCTTCAATAGGCATATGAAATATGAATTTCTATACGATCCATTAATCAACCCTTTTTACTGTACCGCTTCACACGTCCCATATGGAATTGCTTCACCTCTTGCATTAAACGTGTCATCATGTCACAAATGCGTCAAACTCGTCTGAAAGAGTGTATATGTGCAGCTTAGACTCGCACGACCACTTGAAATTCCACGAAGATCGGACCTTAGAATCGCGCAGCCAATCACATCATCCACAATGTCGCCCACACTCAACAATGCCTCCGGGACGATATCATCTCGCGTAATAGCGTCATTAGAAATCGCTGAATTCTCGCCAGTCGCTTTAATCCTCCCGGAACCTTCCGTGCGGTAAGAGTTGAGTTGGTGCTCTGGACAGATTCTAAAGAGTGTTTGCTGTGTGGTAACGTAACAACCATGGAAGCTGCGAAGTGGTGCCTGCTGGTCGGTTTGGCTTTGATATGCCAGTTTGGGCTCGCTCCCGGTCAGGAAGGTGTGAAAACATGGCGCAAAGGTGGTGACGTACAGGTTGCTTCCCACTATCCTACGTTCGTGAACGAGAGTTTCATCCAGATGGAACCTTCCCGTCCGAACGCAACCATAATGAATCTGCACCGATCGAACGAGTCAGTTAGCGCATTCGATCGGTTCATGAACAAAACCATGGGACAAATTCCAGCTGGTGTGTGTTTTGAGGAGGTACCCACAGTGTCGCTGTTGAAGTACAACCACCGGGGAGATGTACCGCAAGGCAATGGGGTAAGTTGACTTTTTGACGACATTAGAGTTTATTTTTTGGTGATTTGTATTTCTCTCTGTATTTATTTTTTCTAGTCAAATCCTTCTCTAAGCCGCATCCGGGTTTGCTGTCCCGGATATGAGCGTAATGTTCACAACTTCTGGAAATGTGAACCCGTATGCGAGGAACCATGTCTAAATGGGCTTTGCATCGGTCCGAACACTTGCGAATGCTATCCAGACTTTGTACGGAATGGTCAGGGACGTTGCGTTCCGACGTGTCCGATCGGATGTGATCATGGAGACTGTGTGGTCGGGACGGGTGAATGTCGCTGCCACGAGGGTTACGAGTTGGATCGCACCAGCGGTAAGACCTGTGTCCCCAAATGTACCGGAGGCTGTGGTGATGAGGGACGCTGTGTGGACGTGGAGCGTTGCGTGTGCAGCGAGGGATATTCGTTCGATCCGAAGCTCAAATGTGCTCCACACTGTGACGGAGGTTGTCAGAATGGGCGATGCGTTGCACCAGGTGTATGCCAATGTGAAGCGGGTTATGAGATGTCGGAAACTGGCTGTGAACCAGTTTGCACCAAGTGAGTAGCGATTTGCAGGAAAAAAGGAAGATTGAAGTGTATTTATTACTGCATAATTTTATCTAGTGGTTGCTTCCACGGTGTTTGTACCGCACCGAATACGTGCTCCTGCAAGCCAGGATATCAGAAGGTTGGCGATCAGTGCACCGCTACCTGCGATCATCCCTGTCTCAATGGGGAATGTACTGGGCCGAATGTGTGCAGCTGTAAACAAGGTTTTATCCTCGATTTGGCCAACCCATTCCAGTGAGTTTTTCGAGTTGTAAGAAATTCTACTACACATTGTGCAATCTCTTATCGACTCTTTCTCTCTCCTATACTCCTTCTAGTTGCATTCCTCACTGCCCGAACGGTTGCCCAAATGGTGTCTGCTCCGGACCGAACATGTGCCTCTGCAATGCAGGATACGTTAAGGATCGTTCGCTGAAGGGAAACCAAGCATGCATCAAACGCTTCGATGGAGTCAAATCATAAGAAAAACATGCTGAACAAAACAGTACCGCGAATACAGATAACGTACGCCATATATAGGTTCGTTTGCAAACGGAATTCCTCAACCCGGAGTCGACGATTTTGCGCTGCACTGCGCCATTATTTGATAGCGCTTATCGCAAAACAGTTAGTAGTGTAAAAATGCAAAAAACAAACAAACCATAAACATGATTGTATGTAACGATGAAAAGTAAATGTATGCTTAATTAATGAAAGGCAATTGAATTGAATTGTTATGCGTTTTTAATCATTATTTATAACGATTGTGTGTAAACAAGAAAGAACTTAAATGCTGGGAGAAGTAATGAGTTTGAATTAGATAAATTTATCTGATGTTGAAAACTTTGCGTAATTTTATTAATTTTGGATGTCTTGTCAACTTAAATATTTTTTTGTTTTTTAAATCTTAAAACTACTTACTAAAGCAATTAAAATGTTCTCCAAAATGCACATATTACGAGACAAACGATTCGTCTAATGGATTTAAATTCCATTGCGCTTACCAGATGGCTTCTCCACTCGAGCCTGCCGATACTGGAACGATCTTCATATTCACTGTTGTTTGCCTCATCTTCAACTCCAACATAAATCCACAATTTATAAACATCAACACTCAACCAGCTCATATTGAACATACGAGCTAATGATTCATAACGCAAAGTGTTAGAGCCACAGCTTTCCAGAAGTGTGAGATTTCTTATCGGAATGGTGTAAGAAACGACCACATGCGGGTTGATGCGGTTAAAATGGTGTTCCCTTCAAACATCCATTACACCGAGGGGAGATTCGGATTAACATGCCTGAATCTCACCACAGAACCACATTGCGTTTCGGGTCTTTCTCGCAATATTTACATACAAATACTCTCTCTCTAATGCACAACATACATAACATTACGCACACAATAGCACCCTTACCCTTTGCATCTCCCCATTTTTTTTTTGGTGGGGACACCCTTTTGAGTGTTGAACTTTCCTTTTTCTCTCCCCTTTTCATCCACCCTCCACAGCCACAATTCGCCCAAAAACAGCCATTAGAACAACCATTAAGTACAATTGCCAGTTCCCGCATTTGCCAGAACGGTTCGATTGTTCCTTTGATGGTAATGGCGCTGCCAGTGACACTCTCCATCACGGGAAACGATCGCACCCAGCTCGGTCCGCATTGCACAGTGCGTGCGTTGCATTTACAATTGCAATCCGCACTTGCGTGCGGCGGTGTGTTTGCGGAAGGAATAGAGGCAGCAGAATGGAACGGATCAGCCGGGGCAACATATTTGTTTTGTTTCTCTCCGCGCGGGCACGCGGTACGCAGAAACGCACTCCAGCCACGGCAAGATCTTTCTCCATATGCGCAACGATCGGTCTTGCGATCCCGTACGAGAAGGAACGAACAAAACGAACAAACCGCGTTCGAGAAAGATTATATTTTTAGTTTCTGCTCTTCTCTCGCTCGTATGCCTGTGTGTTCATTATTCTGTGCCCTGTGCGGAAGAAGAAACGGCGCAAACTACGGCATCGGAAGGCGGCAAACGACTTCAGCATTCTGATAAGTTTCTTGTCCATTCACACACTGTTCCCTTCGCCATTTCGGTGACGTCCGGTAGCAAAAGGGTTCTCGTTGCATTGCCCGTCGGTAGGCCGCGCGCAACGGAATAAATCATTTCGGACATTGGGTGACAAATTTCGACGACTTCGATCGAGTGCCATCCATCGATTGAAACGTGCGGGAGAAAGGCGACAGGAGTGGTGGACAAACATCCCGGAGGGTGAAGGAAACGGTTCCAAAAACCGAGACCACCGTACCGGGTACGATACCGATCGTCGAGATCCTCAGTCAGTTGACGAGCAGGAACCGCACAGGACGCATTCTTCAGTGGCTTCTTCATTCTTAAACCTCTGTCTCTCTTACGGGTTTAAGAGATTCTCAAGAGTGTTTGTGTGATTTAAAGTGTACGCAAGACATCGAACCGCATAGTAACGATGCTTTATCTGAAGATCATTGTGACGGGTGCTGTACTGCTCCTGGCAATCCTATCCACCGCAACCGTTAATGCCGCATGCTCCAAAACGAACGTGTAAGTGTCTGTGGAGTAACGCTCCAAACCACACATCAAGTGTGATAAGTAACAGCTCACTCTCTGATGCCACCCACAGGAAAACGAGGACGGAGATTAAGAATGGAAAACGGGTGACGGTGATCGATCAACCGTGCTGCAAGGGATACAAGCGGGTAAAGTTACGCTGTCTGCCGATCTGTTCTCTACCGTGCGAGAATGCTAAATGTACAGCACCGGATGTCTGCACCTGCAACGATGGTTACGAGAAGCTGTCCAACCATCGGTAAGTAACAGACGCATCGATCATCCAACTGGAAGCGGAAGTGACGGAAGTGGTGTTGAGACATTTTGCACTTGCTTCCTTTGCTGTATGCATAATTTCTTATCGTCAGTTCGCACT
Source organism: Anopheles funestus (assembly GCF_943734845.2). NCBI lineage: Eukaryota > Metazoa > Arthropoda > Insecta > Diptera > Culicidae > Anopheles > Anopheles funestus. The sequence continues at coordinate 81,718,767 of NC_064598.1, read as the reverse complement.
CTCTGCTTCACTACACCAACAGATGCATTCCGCACTGCAGCGATTGTGATAATGGGATCTGCACAAGGCCTGGCTATTGCCAGTGTCATACCGGGTATACCCGAGCCGACAATGGGACGTGTGTGGCCGAATGTAACAACTGTGCGAATGGGTACTGTACGCTACCAGATGCCTGCCAATGTTACGATGGTTACGAACTGCAGGAACTCAATGGGCAACGTTCTTGTAGGCCACTCTGTGAAGGAGGCTGTCTGAATGGGCAATGTGTCGCTCCGGATGAGTGTTTGTGTGGGGTTGGCTTTACCCTTTCACCGTACGGAGCGTGTGTTCTTCCGACCACACCTGCACCTCGCTGTCCGGAAGGATATGTTGAGGATATCGACGGGTGTCGTCCGGTATGTTCCGAACCGTGCCAAAATGGAACCTGCGTTGGACCGGACCAGTGTGAATGTTTTCCGGGCTATTCGAACGATAACTCCAGCTCCCCATTCGTATGTGAACCGGTGTGTAATGGAAGTTGTGCCAATGGGGATTGCATAGCGCCGGGTGTCTGTATCTGTCACGCCCAGTATGGGAAGATCGGGGATGAGTGTATACCGCTGTGTGAACGATGCACCCTGGGACACTGTGTACAACCGAATGTGTGCGTGTGCGACCGTGGCTACCGGCTGATTGATGGTGATTGTGAACCGATCTGCGAGACGGAATGTATTAATGCGATCTGTACCGGACCGAACGCTTGCACCTGTCTGCCGGGGTACAATTATACCGATATTAATGCACTCTTCGATTGTTTGCCGGTTTGTGAGATGGAATGCATCAATGGGCGCTGTGTGGAACCGGAAAAGTGTGAATGCAATGAAGGTGAGTTAATGTGGATGATGGTATTGATTGATATTTTCTTAAAGATGGTCATTAATGCATGACTTGCTGTGAATTAGTTGCATGATCAGTGTAAATATGCTGAGTAAGTTAGTGAGTTGCGTAAATGTGTTATTTATATTGAAAGTTAACTTCCATCTTAAAGAGTGACTTGGTGGTTTAGTTGGTAGTGGCGCTGGCTTTGACATAGCCGGATCGGTTCAAAATCCCATCCGGAGCTGTATTTTCCGTCCTTTACAGAATTGATTTTCTAGTTATGTTAACTCTAGAGGATGTCAGGCTTTCTCTCTACCTGAGGGAATTTGTGAAGAAGAGTACTTGGTTATAATTTAAATTAAATTTCTTTGAAGTGCGATAAACTTTAATTTTTGTCAAATTTTCTTCCTCTTCCCCAGGATACGTAACGGATGAGGAAAATACGTGCATCCATCCGGATGATTTGTGCCGCATGAAGTGTACCAATGGGCAATGCCACGGCGCCGAATGTATCTGTGATGAGGGCTACATTAAGCATCCTACCGATGGCCATTGTGAGAAAACTTGCCCCAACGGTTGCACGTACGGAGATTGCAGCGGTGGCGAATGTTTCTGCCACGATGGTTATCGTCTATCGCTGGACAATGTGTCCGTGTGTGAACCAATCTGTGGTGAGGATTACGATTACAGCAGTGTTGGTTGCATTAATGGACGGTGCATTCGGCCGAATGTGTGCCAGTGTGATGAAGGCTATGAGTTTGTGGATACCAACCAGACACGGTGCGAATCGGTGGAAGAACTCACACGCCAACGTTTAGCGCAGGAACGGATGGCCGAGTGTCGTCGAAGCTGTCGGCATGGAAAGTGTCGGGCGGGTGAGTGTCGGTGTAATGAAGGATATGGCCATCCGGAAGGGAACACGCTCAACTGCAAACCGGTGTGTATGGAACCGTGCCGTAACGGAACCTGTGTTCGGCCAGATCAGTGTGAATGTAAGTCCGGGTTTGTGTTTGTTGAAGGTAGCCAAAGCCACTGTCGATCGGAGGAAGAACTATTGCGAGAAGCGTACGAACGGTGTACAGGTCGGTGTCGGAATGGCGATTGCCATGGTGAACAGTGTTTCTGCATGCTAGGGTATAAGGCAACCGATCTCGATCCGTACGATTGTCAGCCAGTTTGTGAGCGACCCTGCATTAATGGAACGTGCGCCGGAAACGATCGGTGTCACTGTTGGGAGGGTTATGAAATGAATTCCGAGGATAATCATAGTTGTAACCCGATCTGTGCGGCTGCTTGTATCAATGGGGATTGCATCGGTCCGGAACTGTGTGCATGCCGTGCAGGATATATTCTGGCCGAGGATAGTAACAGCATCTGTGTAAAGGAGGAAACTCCAGAGGAACGATCAGCTCGTCTACGTCAGCTAGCATGCGAACGGGAATGCTCGAATGGTTGGTGTGAACAGGGCGAGTGTCGTTGTGTGGAAGGTTTCTATCACGAAAACGATAACACGTTCCGGTGCGAACCATACTGTGAGCGACCGTGCGAAATGGGACGCTGTATCGGTAACGATACCTGCGAATGTCTCGTACGACACGAACTCGTCGAACCGTTCGTATGTGGTCCCATCTGTAGCGAGGATTGTGTTCGAGGATACTGTGCAGCGCCAGATCTCTGTCGCTGTCACGATGGTTACGAAATGGTGAACGGATCGAGCAATGTGTGCGAACCGGTGTGTGGTGAGGACGGCTGCACTAATGGTGTTTGTGTAGGACCAAACGAATGTAGCTGCCTGGATGGGTATTATCAGGATCAGGACGATCCTCTACTGTGTCACCGCGAGCTAAGCGTTATTCAACAGATGCATGAACAAAGGTATGCAATCTTGCGAGTTCTACCGCTACTCATACTCATGAGCCAAACCAAATGCATCCTCTATTCCACAGTAACTCCGGAAGCGATTATTACAAGATGTCCTACATACATTATTTCATCCCGGTGATCGCAGCCGTAGCACTGATCGTAGCCGTCCTAGTTGTGAAGATGATCGTGCGGAACCGCCAGAAGGACTATCACGTCGGCAAGCTCGGTAATGTACAAGCTCGGCGTCGAAAGTCATCGAGTAGCAGGGCCAGCAAGCGTGACACTGCCAACCGTACCACCGATTATAATGATTACAATCTGGTCGTTCTCTTCCCTACAGAGAGCAAGGAAAACTGTGTCTACTTCATGCCGAAACCGGACTCCAAGACGAACGAGCTTACAAAATTGAATCTCGAAATTGAAACCATCTGAAACACCGGCTTGGGGATCTTGAAAAAAAAAAAATACAAGCGAACCAACGTACGGTTAGCTTGCACGAAATTCGCACACGCTCCTACAGTGAAGGAGGGAACCTCCTACCTTGGATAGGCGAGACACGCATCGGTTTTCCATTTTTGCCTCTGTAAATATGTGTACCAATGTTGCTTCTTAGGAAGTGACTACAACCTCGTAGTTTAGTTTGTTAGTTAGTAGAAATTTAGCAAAAGATTTCGATTTAATTACGTAAATAAAAATTTGATTGATTAAATTGAAATTTGTCCCGTACATACTTTGACATTTTCTTCTAGATTGTGGACGTTTTTCTCAATTTCATGATATTCGATAATAAATTCGCTTCAAATAATAAGAATTTCATAAAAAAAATTCATAAAAAACACGAACAAAACTGCTTTTATTCTGCTTTTTTGTAGCAACTTTAATAAATAATCCTAGATTTGCACACTATACAGCGATCCAATGGCGAGTGATGATGGGATGAATACTGCAAATAAATGAAATTGATTAATCGAAACGATTGTTCTCTAATGTTTCCTTTCGTACCTGATCGTAACACCGGTCAGCTGCTAATGTATGTCTGTTTCTATTGAGTTCCTCTTTCCAATGCATTTACATAGCAAAACAGATGCTGTGACGATCAGAATTGTTACACCGATAACTGCTGCTATGATGATCCATTGATCACGATCAATTGCTGATAACAGGCTGGACTCGGACGGTTGAATCGATTCTGGTTGTGTGGTGTTTTCAGTGCTAAGCTCGGTCAACTGTTCCCGCTCCACTACCATACGCTCCATGGCCAGATCAAGCAGCTTTACTTCGTTAACCGCATTCAAATTGATACAAGTTCCATCCGCATCAATAGTTCCAGAATCGCAGATACATTCACCCGTTGCCGGTACCGATCGGAATCCGTCTGGACAGTTTAAAGGTTCTTCTGTAAGCTCGTCCCGTTCGTCATCGTCTTCTTCGTCCTCATCATCTTCGTCATCAAAGCGGCTTTGAATGAAAAGATCCTCCATATCTGCCTGTGCCTCAACGCAGATGTGTCCATTTCGAAGAATGGCTCCCACATCGCAGAAGCAACGTCCATCAATACACTCTCCATTCACACACCCAGGCTTGCACGGATGCTCACAGTTGCCATGGTCATCGGGAATTAATCCTTGCTGGCATGCGCAAACGTTGGGCTGTGCACAGTACGATCCCTGCCCACACGATTCCTCACAGTACGGTTCACACTGGCCTTCGAGCGTTTCGACGTATCCTGGTAGACAGACGCATACATCCGGTTCGGTGCAGATTCCGTTGGTACAATCGCCACTACAGACAGGCTTACAGAACACTATCGATTCGGGACCAACCGCCAACTGGTAGCCCTTGTGGCAAGAGCAAACATTGTTCTCAATACAATCACCGTGCCCACATTGGACGTACAGTTCGTCACAGATTGGCTCTGTAGCTGGAGTTGTGGGACACTCTGGAGGGGTTACAGTTGGACAATTTACATCTGGACAAGACTGTACCGGTGGACAAGTTGCCGGAAGGATTGCTGGTGCTTTGGTCGTTGGTTTAGTTGGCGGAACCGTTGGACATACCACCTTTGGGCATGGAGTTGGAGTTGGTGGAGCCGTAGGACATGTGACATTGCAAACAGGAGATTCAACAATCTCAGGACATCTCAAAGCAGGACAATCTTTTGGCTCCTCGCAAACACATCCATTCGAAACATTTTCCACCTCATAAATAATGACATCCTTCCCACACTCGATCGGTTCTGGGATAAGTTCGCACGTCTGTCTGCCGAGTCCATCAGTGGTGGAGTAAAAATCATCAAAGCATCGACAAACATTAGGACCACCACAAATCCCGAATGTGCAATTCACTACGATGGGATCACAGTATGGGGCACACTCGAAACGTGACTCCTCCAGTGATGCAGGGTCCTCCAATGGGGCATATCCTTCGAAACATTGGCACACGTTCGGTGCAATACATAAGCCATTCACACAACCAGGCACACACACCGGCTCACATTGATCCGACTCCACCCGATACTCGTAACCATCGTTGCAGAGACATTCATTCGGTGCTAGGCACCGACCATTAGAACATCCATTACTACACACCGGAACACATTCCGCTGCTCTACCGTTCATGGGAACACGCAAATAATATCCCTCCAGGCATTGGCATTGATTCGAACCCAGACAAACTCCATTATAGCAATCAACCACATTCAGATCGCAGTTTGCCTCACATCGATCACTGCCGGGAAGTCGTACGAATCCCGCATTACACACGCAGGTGTTCGGTGCTATGCAGGCACCATTCTCACAACCACCGTCACACGTAGGTTCACAGATCGAATGCAGTTGTTGCGAGGGACGATAGCCCGGATGGCATTCGCAACGACCCTCCTCCACACAGTAACCATTGACGCAATGTTCCCGACAGGTAACCGGTTCACACAACATACGATCGTTACGGATGGCAAGCGTGTAACCCTCGTTACACTCACAAACGTTGGGCTGCGTACAGCGACCATTAGAGCAGTCCACCAAACTCTCCTCGCAGATCGGTTCGCATACACTCGTACTGTTCTCTACAAAACGATGCCCAGCCAGACATTGGCACACGTTCGGCCGGATGCAGTAAGCGTTAACACATTTGTTCTTGCAGTACGGTGTACAGATGGAAGATTTGGAAGTTATTGCTGTAGGGTAAATAGAATTATCGATATTAATATCTTGAAAGGACATACGCGCTGGACATGATAACCATCGAGCTACTTACAGCTTGTAGTTGCAATATAACCTTTCAGACATTCACAGTGATCTGGAGCAACGCAACGTCCATTCGAGCAGCCCTTCGAACATTTAGGTTCACAGACATTCCTACTATTCTCACTCTTTACGTAGCCTGGAGAATGTAGTATTTAGAAAAATGGTACAAATATAAATTTCTAAATTAAATGAATTTTAATCTTAACTGTTACGTACCTTTCTTACAATCACAAACATCCGGGGCAACGCACATTCCATGCACACATGGCTTCGAACAGTGTGGTACACAATTTCTGCCCGACTTTTGATCCAGCTGATAACCTTCCCGACATTGACATTGATTCCCACCAATGCAGACACCATTCTCGCAGGGCTGATTGCAAAACGGTTCACAAAAACCTATCGTTTCATTGTACAGGAACCCTTCGGCACATTGACAAACTCCAGCCCCGATACAGACGCCGTTCACACATCCGTTGCGACATTCGGGAACACAAACGTTAGGCGTTTGGTCGTCCCGAGGACGAAAGTTCCTATGGCATAGACAAGTGTTTGGTGCCACACAGTCTCCATTGACGCACGGGTCGGAACAGCTTGGCATGCACACCGATTCATCGTGGTCAGTAGGGCTGTATCCTTCGCCACAGCTACATTTACCCGGAGCTACACATTGACCACCCTGGCAGGGTTTTAAACAAACCGGAACACAGTGATTGCTATCGTCTAGTTCGTATCCTTCATGGCAGGCACACTGGTGAGGTCCAATACAGTTTCCATTGGCACATCCTTCCGGACAAACCGGTTCACAAGTGAAATTTGAATGCGTTGAAAGTGTATATCCTGGAAAAGAAAACGTGAAGTGATCGTTAGGCGTAGTGTGATTTCCTTGGCGATCTTCCCAGCAACACTAACCTGCCTCACACTGACATATGTTGGGCAGTACGCAAACGCCATGCTGGCACACTTCGGTACAGTGTGCAACACAACCATTTCCATCATTCGGATCAGGCCGATAACCTTCGTCACACTGGCAAACATCATCAATACATCGTCCAAATCGACACGTACGATCGCACTTTCGTTGACAGGATCCACTCGATGCATCTCGCTCGAAACCCACATCGCAAAGGCACACGTTCGGGGCAACACATTGACCGTTTTCACACCCTACTTCACACACTGGTTCACAGCTGTAAATCAATTAGAAAGCAATAGACAAATGCGTTATAATCGGAGTTATGAGTACGCTTTAATGATGTTCACATTACCGTTGATCGTTCACCTTCTTATAGCCACTGTAGCAATCACACCTATCCGGTGCAACACACTCTCCAAAGATGCACTTCAATCGACAGGATGGCAAACACTCGTCCCCGACTGCATGGTAACCTTCGCAACAAGCTCGTTTTTGGCGTACATCGTAATCTATCTGCAAGGAGACGGAATTTGTTCAATGAGAACGCTTTTCCCTGGCATTCGACAACATTCGAACTCACCGAACAACTCAAAGCATCCACCATGATCGGAATGCGCATAGTGTGCTCGCTAAACATGCAGTAGTACGTTCCTTGACCGTACTCAATGATTTGACTTTTATTTTCCATCAGCTTAGGCACTCTGGAACAGGCAAATGAAACAAACCGTAAAAACACAGAACACGTTTACGAACAAATCGATCCAATCACATACTTTTCCTCTTCATAGCACAACTTTTCAACGGCGACTACTGATGGAACTATCAACCCAAACCCCAACAAAACCAGACACCAAGAACACAAAATCACCGACAAAGGCAGTCGCCTGGAAAAGGCATTCGAAAGTTGCCCCATTTCCAGAATCTCACTAACGGAATAGTGCACCCGCCAGAACAAAACCAAACCACTTGCCTCGAGTTCAGAAGAATGTGTGATCGTGCTACGACCTCTAATTCGTTACTGAGCAGTCTTGGCGATCAATTACTTAAAACGCAACTTCGTACGCGACAATTTAGCATCGACGGGAAGCTTCTGGGCAGTGGGGAAATTTCGCCCCGAAAGAATGCTAATCAGCATTCGGACAGAAAACGAACAAAATCAATCTTTGCTCGGGAGAAAAATAGTGTAAACGAAGCAACAACCACAAAAAACAGCATCCCACTTGACCATTTGACCAATGTTTAGTCAACCGTCACCAGATTGGTTATCGGTCGGTTTTTGGGGATTACGAAATTGTCGATGAGCGCAACGAGACATGCCCTCAACCCTTGTTTTTTCCTGTAATCTTAATTGCTTTTTTTATTCGAACGATAGGGTTTCTGGCCATGACGGAAAGGCTATGTTGAGCTAAATTGAGTAATCTTTGTTCGCGTTCCAAGAGTTGAGGATCAGTAGTGTTCGGGTGATCGAAACATTGTGATTGATACACGGTAAGCAGAACATAGTTATAATATAAATATTAAGTAATTCTGTGTAAGGATAAAATTAACATAGGTATAAAATTATAACCCAAACCTCAGGCTGGTGGCAGTGCACATAAATTTAAACTTCAACCTTATGATCATCAAATTAATCGGTTATGAACATTATTTCCGTTATAATCACGATGATTAATGTGATCTTTCTTTTTTTTGGCAAAAAGAACGTAACAATTGCAAAGAGCTAGGGATAAGCAATGCTGGTGATAACGATTCCGTGTCTATTTCCGCTTCCAGTAGAAAGGAAACAATAAAACACACAAGATTGAGCGCGATACCCACAAGCAATGGCGTCATAATAGCAATCAAGTGAACAGAATTAACGTACAAATAACAATTGCTGTCACCAGGATGTTCGGAATTCGACAGGAACGGTTTAGTACCGAAAAAATTCAATGGCATTCAACATCGATAGTGTTTCGAGTGCTTTATGTTCGGTCAGGGTTTCTAAGGGCTATGCTTATCACACGACCTACGACCGGTATTTGTTTATATAGGTCAACAAAATGACTAACGACGCTCTAATCGGTTCGAAGATGAATATGTTCCTGTGATTAGAGCACCAGTGAGTATGGTTGTCGCCAGTTGTGGTTGATGCAATCGATAATGTTTCTAAAACTGCTACTTACGGTGTTGCTTTTACTGTCCACAGTGCAAAATTCTCTGCACGAGGAGGCAAGGAGAAGGGAAGGTTTGTTTAGAAATTATGTTCATAACGCTTCTCCTATCAAGACGAATAAGAATATGAGTGACGTTTTTTCTCTCTAATCATCACAAACCTGCAAGGATCGAATAATTTACCTTGTGCACGAGTTTTCCCCTAAACTACAAGCGTGAGCGATGTGTAGTTAAGTGCTTTTTCAGATCATTGCTCGAATAGAACGAATATTCGCATAGCTTGCAAGGAAATTTGCGCTCCCCTCGATGATACTTTAGATGTTGATTCAGACGAGAACTAAGAAGAAACAATCAACCAGATTAGCACAGGTAAAAATAGAATGTTCTCCCCACTTACTTGGAAACAAACAACTGGTCGCAAAAACTGCAGGGATGCTTCTTCTCGCCATGGCTGTCCTTCTTATGGTATCCGAGGCTGCGTTTCGAGCGAAACACCTTTCCACATTCATCGCAACAGTGTGTTTCACCATTGTGCACATTTCGATAATGGTGCAACAGAAGCTGCTTGCAGTGAAAACTCTGGTCACATCCACGTTCACATTTCAGAGGCCTTAGTCCAAGGTGAACATTTCGGTGGCCTTCCAGGCGCGTTTTGGGTAAGCTTTTGTGACAAATATCGCATTCGACAAGCTGTTTCTGATACGTTTGCTTACAGTCGTAAATGTATCGTTTTTTACCCTTGGCGGATGTTACAATTGCTTGAAATCTTTTCGATGAGCCGATTGGCACATGATTGGAATCTTCTTTTGCTGCTGTAAGAGCTGAAGAGTCTTCCACAGTACTCTGTTGCGAGTTTGGCGGACAAGCTGCCTCCACTGTGGATACATCCTGCAATGGATCTTGGGATAGGTTGTTGAAAAAATGCTATACTTCCAGGCATCGTTCTCGAAAGCTGCTGAAATCACACAGCGTTGTATAGCATTCTTGACATACTTTTGTTGAGTGGTGATCGGATTTTGCTATCTGCAAAAATAATATCAGTAACAATTTGATCGGTTGTTTAGGAGGAAGAGTAAAACATACCGTGATTGAAAGCAATGTTGATATTAAGCAATTTAGATCGGTTTCACAAAATACGTCTAACAACGAGGATCCGCTGAGGCACAGACGACACACTTCACGAGTTTTTCCGGCCATTTAGTTTGCGGAACTATCGCATAAGTTTTCCTATACGCGAACAGCTGTTTACCGGTAAACAATGTGACAAACTTGGACACCGAAGGGTTTGTTTATGTTATGAACGAACGGCATGTGTCAAAATTGCAACATATTTTTTTCAACGGTCTTTTATTTTAATTCAGCATGCAATATGCGCATGAAGAGCCCAGATAAACATAAGCATTCGGTCTCGAGATTCCTTGTTCAGTGGCTTTCCGTACGGTTGTTTCCAGCTGGTAAGGAATAGTTTCTTCTCTGCTCGGCTCATATTTTTCCAAAGATTCATGTACTGGGCACGATTTTGCTTTCGATTGCTTTTAATTTTGTTTCTAGACATGTTCTTTGTTTTTCTACGGTTCGGAAGCTTGGATGCCATTGTTTTAACAGTTTTTTGTAATAAAATTTGGGATGAACTTGGTACAGAATTTAGCAATAAAATTTCATCAACGCGCAACGTTCGACACAATGAGCTAACCTTTCCAATGTGTTCTTGATGCTGTACTGTCATTCGGCATTGTTGACGTTAACAGCTGTCAGATGAAAATCTTCGTCGTGTCACTTTTGTGGATGCAATAAATAGACAACTTATTTACTAGCAACTTTCTTCGGTGGCACTTTTCGATGTGCTTGTAGACGAAATAAGGGTTTTTTCTGCTTGTAAAAGTAGCATCATACGACTGTGCAGTGTTTAATTGCATTGGGAAGAGTGAAACGTGCTAGCCGGAACAAATTTGCACGTACAGCAGGATGGGCATGAACGTGAGTCGCCAGGTGGACCTAACAGAGAACGAGTATCTGCAGCGGTTCGTCGGCAAAACGCACGTTCCAGCATACGATGACGATTTTTGGAACAACTTTCTTCAATATCACATCAATCTACCTACAAACAGGTAAATATATCATTTGTGAACCTTCAAATATGCCTGCATGTCATCGTTATATTGTGATTTTCAGCCAGGAGCAGTTAAGCCTCGATTCACGGCTGGAATCGCTTTGTCAAAGCTTTATCAGCCACAATCTACACACCGGCAACTTTGGTTCGTTGATAAATGTGTTTCTGCTAAAGGTGTCTGAGCTGCTTACACTTTCCGATACTGAAAGGTGAGTAAATACAGCGATGCAACTTTTGCTTTGGGTGTGCGAACAGTAAATTCATTCTGCTAATCTTTTAGTAACGTTCACATATGGCACGCCTTTAACGCGCTGTTCATCATTCGATGCTTGGTCAAGTACATGATCGAAACGGGATCGGAGTATCAGCTATTGCAGCACTTTGAAGCATTGCCGGTCCAAGCGGCAGACATTGATTCAACATCGAACGAAACAGATTCCGCTGGCACGAGTACGGCCATTCCGATAGATGTTAGTGCAGTAGAGGAAACGAAAGCAGCCGTTGCAAAGCTGGTCGATGGCACGAAATTTGAAACGTTTCTTGAGGCACTGGTTAACATCATTGTCGTGATACCGGTGAAGTATGTTATTCCACACTGGCTTTGCGATTCCGTACGAACCAATTCTTACACTGCTTGTCTGTTTTCAGAGAATTCACATATCACCTTCATCTGGAGGCGGTAAACTGCATGATTATTTTGCTCTCGGTGAGCCTATTTTCGCAGCAAACGATGGAGAAATCAACCATCTACCGAACGATCTACCGTTGCCAGCATGGAAACACTCTTATGAGTGCGCTGTTGCATTTTCTTAGCCGCATGAGCCAAGCGCCCCAGACAATGTTTGGTTTTGGTACGGGCGGTTCGTTTGTGTTCGGTATCGCCGAATCGCTTTGGTCAATATTAACTTTCGCCCGCAAACAACCGGACATACTGACTGCACACGATCTTCCGACGGCTTTCCGGGAGCATTACCCGCTGGCAAATCAAAGCTTGTTGCTGATTCTAATCCTTACCAACCATCACGCAACAAAGGATAATCCGTATCGGATTAGTTTGTTTGGATGTTCCGATTCGCAAGGTAAAACGTATGAACAATTCATTTATGTGCGGTCAATCGCTAATGTTTTTGCTTTCCGTTCTATTTAGATTCTCCCAAAGAGGATCCGGCTACATTCAAGATAGACTTTTCCTCCCTGTACAACACCCTGTGCCGAATAGTGACTATCGATCAGGCAACCTTGCTGCTCTATCTGCTGCTCTACCGAAACCAAAGATTCCAAAAGTATGTGATGGCACAACAGAACCTTCAGCAGCTTGTAAGTGATACAATGTTGGTTGTTAAGTTAGTTCCTTTTTCAACGCAAATATTTGTTTCATGTTTCATTGATTTTAGGTAATTCCTATCCTGCAAACCCTTTACAACGCACCCGATAGTACTTCACATCACATTTACATGTCTCTAATAGTTTTGCTAATTCTTAGCGAAGATGACAACTTTAACAAGAGCGTACATCAGATTGTAAGTGCCAAAATCAGTATCTTTTATCAATATGTGTTTCGAATGATATTAACATTTTTTTGTAGATGTTAAAAAACATTACCTGGTACACGGAGCGTTCAATTAGCGAGATCTCTCTCGGTGGTTTACTGATACTGGTCGTCATCAGAACGATTCAGTATAACATGTTAAAGATGAGGGATAAATACTTGCACACAAACTGTCTCGCAGCGTTGGCCAATATGTCCGGCCAGTTTCAATCGCTCCATCCGTACGTAGCTCAGCGATTGGTGAGCCTGTTCGAAACCTTAGCAAAGAAGCATGCACGACTAGACCAGCAGCTGAAACAGCCGAATGATCCAAACGGTGAGCCGGATGTGTCCATACCAATCGGTGGAGGATTAACGTCCGAAGACATGGTAAGGGGGACTGGTATGAGTCGATTAAATATTGATGTTGTAATAAGTAATGCTCTTCCCTGTTATAGCTGCAGGACTTGTCCGTGTTAGAGGAGGTGCTGCGTATGGTGCTGGAAATTCTAAATTCCTGTTTGTCGCATCAATTAGTGTACTGTCCTAATCTGGTTTACACTTTGCTGTACAAACGCAACGTCTTCGAGGCCTTCCGAAGTCATTCGGCATTTCAGGATATCATACAGAATATAGACATGGTAAGGATGGAATGTTTCAGTGTGTAACAGAGCGAAAAATATTAATCATTATAATATCTTTAGGTGGTGGGATTCTTTTCCTCCCGACTGCAACGAGTCCAAGAGCAGCGCGGAGAGCTTGGAGTTACTGAAGTGCTGGAAGTGATTTCGAAAGGTGCTAGCCAATGGTCAAGTGATCGTTTGCGGGTACGTTAATCACATGCTTTGAATAGAAAGTAATCGACTAAATCATATTCTTCTTTTACCAGAAATTTCCCGACCTTAAATTCAAATACGTCGAGGAGGATGCACCGGAAGAATTCTTCATCCCTTACGTGTGGACGCTCGTATGCAAGGCTGGCTGTGTACATTTTAGTTCCGAAACGATAAAGGGCGTTAGTGCTGAGATCGTTTGTTAACATTACCGTTTGTTGTTCCCAACCCTGTCAATCGTTTTCCGGTAGTTGCAACAGCAAACACGATCGCTTCTTCCTTCGTGGCTTAACCTCTTCGCGGCACAAAATTATTAGCAGTTTAACAAGGGACAATATGAGAGCGGGGGAGCATTATATGTTGCTATAATAGTTTTTATTTACTTAATTTATGGAACGCTTTACTGAACATTTTTATTGTATGTTAAATCAGTTTCAGTTGGTAGTATACTGTGAAACTATATCTGTTTTGTAATATTTTTCGAAGAATGCATTCCGATTGAATGATGCTATATTTTTCTATGTTGTAGTTTTTGTTTTGAAAAATTCGTATTTACTTACGCTTTTCGCTTTTAGTTTTCACAAACGGTTTTTGGTTTCGCAAGCAATCAGTTTGATAGTAGCAAGCTTCATTTATCAATTATAAATTTGCAGAATGATATTGGTGGAAGACTTAAAAGCGATTAGCTACGAAAAACAGGCAATAATAACAGTAAGTGAGTGTATTGAAACAAAAAAATACACAGACACACACATATAGCCACACAAATGGTTCTAAAATATGTAGCGCATTCAACGCCGGCTCTATATCTAAAGAAGGATGTGAATAATGATACATACTGTGCGTGATACGGGGAGGCCGTTGACCATTTGATTTCGGTTGCGGACGGGAACGAATACCATTAGGGAAGTTATACAATGGCAAACAATTGCTCTAGTGTAGATTATTGATTTTATTCCATTCGTACGAACCGTATGAATGAAGGATGAATTAGGTCGTATTAGCAGGATGAAACAATATACTAAAAAGGCATAAAAAAGAGGGAAAGCTAGCAAAAAAACACATTCAAACAGCAGCTTGATTGTTTGGGAAGTGTTTCTATTGGAATGAACAATGCGGAATCATGCGGTATGCGAGGTCCCCGTACCTAAGAAAAACGCTAAAAAACGGTTTGACGATGATGATGCAACATGAAAGTTAAACGTTATAAATTTACAAACCACAAATGATAAACTATTAACCACAAAATGCGCAAAGCGAATAAGCTTTGCGGTACCTACTAGCGGTGTGTTTTATGATTTCGGTTTTCTTTCTATCGACTAAACATGATGACGGGGGTAACTTTGTTGCAAACAGTGCAAAATAAAACATTCATGTAAAAAAAAAGAACCCACGTTCGACATTTATTACCACAATGTAACGGTTCGAACAGGTTGAACTGAATAAATACTAACAATAGGAAGATTGTGCTGAGTGAAGCATATCGCTCTACTACGTTCTTTCCCTCCGTTTGGGAAGCGTTTTTGGGAGATTTAGCCCGGTTCAGCTGGTTCTTAACACACTACATATCACTTGGTGGGGGGTGGTGGACGATTGGGAAAAAACGACGTCTAATTGATGGTCGTTTAGACACCTTTACAGGCTTCCATGCACTGTTTGTAGGACATGAAGTTGTTCGCATTTCCGTCGCAGCCACCGAACTTAAACTCGATGCATTCCTTCTGAGCCGGGTCGTATCTGTTTTTTGGGGTGAAAATAAAAACAAAAAAAAAATTATTAATCAAACTGTTTTTTCTTTACAAAAAAATGTAGCGAACAGCCATCGCGCTCTTAATTCTTAATGTATCGTAATCATATTACGATAGAGTTTGAAAACGATTAAATAATAAATCTCTCCGGTGCAAAAGCGTGATAACATCTTTCACCCGCGACGTTTATCTCATTTTATCACCGATCGATTGATCGGATGTGATGATCGATCGGGTAAACAAATCCAATCAATTAGCTCCAATCAACGGCAACCACGTAACACATGGTTCGGGGACCGACCGAGAGAGGGAGCCGTTTCGACGGTGGTGTAATTGGTACCAAAAGTGGTGGAAAAAGGCGACAGTGGTGGACAACGGACAATTCAAGCACAACTTTCACTGGCGTTCATTTCCCCATCGGTGCCACCGTTTGGCGCCTGATCATCTACAACCCTGCTAAGGGGGGCCTCTATAACTGTTTGTCTTGATGCGTGTTTGAAAACTACACACGCAGAGAAAGCAACACCGTTTGCAAAGGAAAACGTAGGGAAGTACTTGCGCGATCCTTACCTGTAACGGGGAAGTAGCGCACGGCACACACCACGTCTCGGGGGCAACTTGCACTGTTCATCACGGCCGGCCACCTCGACCCGATTGCTCGTCTGCAGCGGCAGCGAGCCAACCTTTTCCTCGCGCTCGTGCGGACCTTCATCCTCCAGCTCGTCGTAGTCGCCAAGATATTCGAGCATTTTGTAGAACATTCGTCTACTTTCCGTGCCGATTTGATCGAGCATATCGATCGGCTGGGCGGAAACCGGTGTCGACAGCAGGGAGACGAGCACTACACTTCCCACAAGCAGAATGCTGACCATTGTGAATGATACGGTTTGGTTACTGTTTCTTTTTCGATAAAACATTTCTTTGTTATTTGTTGTTGAAATAATGTTCACGACAAAATACTCTCAAATACAACACTTATTCAATGGACACACTCGTAATTAATTAGCAACTTTTTTTCAACCAAAAACAAACACTTATTCTCTTTGTTCTTCACTTCGATCCACTCAGGTACAATTCACATTTGCAACTGACTTCGCGTCTTTTCGTCGTGCGATCTTATATTTGTTTTCGATCGCGTCCATTCAGTCGCGTCACGTCACGGATGCTGAGGCGGTGTATAACGGGGTACGACAAAACATCGGAGGAAGAAAAAAAGCAACATTTGATGACGACAGTGAACAACAACGCACACTATGAAAAACCGGTATAAACCTCGACCGGTAGAGCGGATTAGCGTGACTGCAACGCACGATCGCAACGTTGCATCAAGCGACGAACGCCGTGCACGGGCGCAGAAGCAAACGAATGGTGAGCAGGGCGCGAGGACTTTGTTTGGCATTTGTTTTGGGGGAGGTTGCAAGGAAAGGTAAGTATGCTGACATGATATGCTGCACGGTCACCGGCCGTTGACCGGGGGTCTAGAAACACGCCACGCCGGTAAGCGTGAAGTGAATCATTTTATGCGCTTTCGGTTTTTCGGGGAGCATTTTATGTTGTTTGCTGTAAATGTTGACATTCAAACGAAAGCGGTGCTGCGGCGTAAGGTGATTGCTTCAGCATCAGTGTATCGATTTGTGGTTGGCAGCTTTTGCTGTCGGTGAAGCTGACCAACCGTGCGAATGGTCACGTTTGCAAAATGTTTTGCGGAAATGTGGAAAATAGAAAGCGCCGGAATTTTCTCTCCCAATACACACAGCGATCAGTGATCGAATCGTTTGGTTCCGTTGTTGTTTTTTTTTTTTTTTGGGAAATCCATCACACTGTACTACTGACGTCGTCTGTCAATGGGTTATGGCACAGTTTAAACGTCGCCTATGGCCATCCACACTGGTGACCATGGATACGTGCCAACAGCGGCAAACAAACAACCGAACACTAGGATAAAGTGAGCAAGGAAAACAAAAACAACAACAACAAACAAGACCGGATCACTACTACTCCCGGGCAGGGTAAACATATTGAGTAACTGTTTCCTAATGCTGGTCACAAACGAGGCCGTGGTGTGTTCGCCCCTTTAACACGACGTCACGTTGCCAACATGGGATCGATCGAGTGTTCACTTACGGTGCGAATTCCAATCGATATGAATAAACCATTACGCGTACCGAGGTGGGATTAACCGGTGTGGATCGTTTGCCAAAAAGGGTGGGTATTTTGCACATTGACGTCATCGATCATATGGGTGGAATATCATAAGATAAGCAGCAAAAGTATAAGCTAAGAATAAGCAATATACAATCAATGTAATTTTGAGGTAAAAAAAAGCCAAGTAAATAGGCTTAATGCTAGCTACAGCACATTTTTTTCACCCTCCCCTTCTGACGGATTGATGAATAAAACACACCGAAAGCTACAACAGCGGTAAACAACTTCAAGGATATTTAGGCAGCAAAATTTCCCACACTTTTTGCAATCGTGCAGCAACCGCAATATTCCGTTCCGTTCCATGGTACTTTCTTGCAATTCTGCACGCGCAAACAGCACGGCAAATAGAAACAAAAAAAAAGTCCATAATGTTGACATCATCGTGAATGTGTCACTTTACTTAACCGTTTTTTTTGGTGAGGGTGTTGTTACGGAAGTAAGAGACGCTGGGAAGGGTTGATCGGTTTTTAGTGGTTGTTGGAGGTGTGGCAAGAGTAAATAATGGCGATAAAAAATAAACGAAACAGAATGAACCGACGTGTGACACAATGGAAGGTGAGAGTGGTTCAAATGAATGTGTCGTTATGTAACAACTTTTCAGTGTCGATCGCCGGTGTAACCGATCGTGGGTGGATTTTTCTAGAATTTGTAAGTAATTTTTGCGGCGTGTTTGAGGGTTTCCGATATAAGAAAACAATTATATTGGAAAAGAAATTGAAATATAAAACCAAAAAAAATCCTTATAAAGCACACAACACGGAGCAACGGAACTCCGGCAGCGTAACGAAGTTTGGAGTGCATTCGTCAACGCAATTCATCACACTTGAGATCGATTAGTGGCTGTCGAGCTTGACAGTGAAGAGCACTATTTGCATTGGTGTATCGATGGTCTCGTAACCGATGGCGCCAATATTCCTCCCGAGGGGGGCATAAGCCGTTTCACCAAAAACCTCTCAAACTCCAAACCAACGCCAACGTACCAGCTAACTGATGCGTACCGACACGTTTCATTCATGTTGTACTGGACTGTGGAACGATTGCTTAAGTGGAAGAAGATTTCAGATTGGTTTGTGTGTGTGAGATAGTACTGTAGGTAAGGTACAGTTCAATGAACTTTAAGCAAGAGAAACTGCATTAAAAAAGAAGTAAAATACTATGAAGGTTAGTGAGTGTGCAGTTTGCTTTAGAGACCGGGAACGCTAGTATGTACCTTGCATCGAATGTTTATGAAGACGTAAAGAAATTTACCAACAAAATTAAGATTATTCATACACAAACTTAATTGAAATCATTTTATTTACTAGTTTTTTTAAATTGACAATAAAAACACTCATTTTTTAAAATTTAATCAAAATATTTTAAATTAATATGTTTTTTTCGTAGTTGAGTTAAACATAATTTTCACTAGTCTTTTTTTTACATCGTTGAGCCTTAATTAGATAATGAATATTAATTTCTTTTATTTTCTTTCTTTTCTTTTTTTTTCTTTTCTTTTCTTTTCTTTTTCTTTTCTTTTCATGTTTAAAGCCATTTTATATCGCTCCACTATTACTTTATGATGAAAACCATACGCGTAATTGATTTTCCCACCCGACTAGCTCTTTCCATCACTGTTTACATCCCTATTCCAGACCAATCGAAATAGAAAGCGGATGAAAGATTCATTTCTCCTATGTGCTCAAATTCTCTAGCGAGACTCCACCGACCAGAACGGAGGCGAAAATATATTTCCCAAACTGCAACAGGTGTTGAAGTAATGAAATAATTTACAATCTGTTCCTTTTCCAACGGGTTTTCCTCCAATTTCTTCCACTGCCAAACAATACCATCCGATTGTCGAAATTGGGCAGGAAAGGGGGAGGGTTGTCTTGCGAAACCACACAACTTGTGCTTTGTATCGTGCTGTGGCAGGGAACTCCGGATTTCACCAGCACACCGGTAACAAAACACTCACATGGAAGCAGGTGGGTTTGGGTTTTTCCTTGGTGGCATCTGCTAGCTTCCTTAACCCCGCAACACCATACAATGGGGGCAGCACGCGCTAGTGGTTGCACTTTCCAAAACGAAGCTTAATTTCACATTCGTCCTTCGTCGGCGAACCATTGCGAACTGGTCAGCTTTAGTACCTACTCCAACTCATCCGCCTTATGAAATCTTCTTCCCACTTCTGGTACTCCTTCGAGATGGTGAGGATCGTTTCATCTCTCGATGGAGTTTAGCTCCGGAACAATTTTCCGCTGTGATTTAGTACTTGGTGCCGAATCCGTTCCGGCGTTCGGTGTGCTACAGGGCGTGCGTAGGGAGAAGGCTAGGGGATTTCGGGATTTTCAGCATGCAGCAACACATTCCCCCAGCGGAAGCAACTTCTAGAACGAAACGTGTCCAGTCGCGGAATTCATGCTGGCAGGACGATATGAGACGCTGAATACGTTTTCAACTTCCGTTTGTTAGCTTTGTTGAGTGGAGTACGGAAGTTTATGGAGTTTTGTTGTGATAATCAATTGGTGCTTGGTAATGGTGAATGGTATTTTAAGGATGCTTTTGTAAACTATTGATCACAATCTGGTAATCGTTATGTTTTGCGGTACGATTGTGGAATCGTGGTCTTATATCAGAGAAATTAACAGGTTGAATTATGTGGAAAGAGGTGATGATAATTATGAAGTTGTTTTGCATCATTAGCTATTAAACTAAGTGATCGGCTTTCTACACATATCATAGGATTTTTTACATTTTTATCATTAAGTACATTATCAATATGAATTTTCTGTAATTGATAGTTGTTCATTAAAGTAAACTTATTTTTCTCTTAAAGTTCAACAACCGATGTCAGGTTACTTATGTTTCACTATTTATCAAGATATCAAGATATCAAGAAATATTTCAATTATTTTATTTGTTTTTATTTTCTAACAATCTTTTTAATCAACTGATTATTTGTATTAACATAGCAGTTTAATTATTATTTATCAAATTTCATCATATTTAAACTTTTGAACATTAGTATCTGTCATAAAAGGTTGATTATTTTGATATAAATTTATATTTAAGAACCACTGTCTTTCACATATATTATGTGTATATGGAGTGCTTTAGACATTAAATTTTTTGTATTGAAGTTTTTCATAAAAATTAATGAAAAATGAACGCTGGTGTAATTGTTTTTAACATGATTTTTTATATAATATTAACTTTAAACTTATTCTTTTTAGAACACGCGTTCGTTAAAGTTATGCTATTTAGAATTGGGGAATTTTTATAAAACTGAATCAACTATTCGAATTTTTGTTATTTTTTATAGTTAAAGTTTTGAAAGTTGTCAAGATACAGACTTGATCACTATTGTGTTTATTTTAGAATACTATACACTCAGCTCAGTGTATATAGTACGTCATGTAACGTACATAAACAAATGGTTTAAACATCTATAACAAGACTATTTCAATACTTCCATAATATTCACATTAATACTCGTATTTGAAACTTCTTCTCTTTCTCACGTGTGTCGGTTGGTACGCCAAGAAAAAGAAAACATCCTTCCATTTGTATGTGAGTCAGAAATAGTAGTCGGAGTGGATAACACTGTTGCTGGTTGGCGCTGTTCGTCGTCACCCGCATAAACCCATAAACTGAGATAAACAATGGTTTCGGAATAGCTAGATAGAGGAAGTGCCCAAGATCAGCTGGTAAGCGAGCACAGACCAAACCCCCCGGTACCAGGGCCGAACACAATAATCAATTTGTTTTTCATTTGAATAACTTTCGACGAACTTTCGGGGTAGTTGTGTTCTCGCCGTGTTATCCGCGCTTGCTACACGAACGACACACTACATGATACTACTTTCTTCCAACTTCATCTTCACTTAAACATCCATCCATACCTCCCTCCCCAATTGGGGTCTCCCATGGTTGTCTAAGCTGTCGTCTCTATCTTTGGTATAAAAAGTGGTGTTAAAATCTTGAACAAGCGACGAACAACTTTTCGCCTTTTTTTCGCCCTCTCTCCGTCCCAGAACCTAACTTGTGACTCTATTCCGACACGACTTCCGACGACTTTTTTTTCTGCTTCTGGGTAGCATCGTGTGTTTTGTTGCGATTTAGTGAAACTTCTAGCAGTGATTCGGTTTTCAAAGAAGAGCGATAGGACCAGTCTAGAGACTGGGTAGGCAGAAGCAAAACCAGTACGTACCACTATGCTTAATGTCTGTTCACTTTCTTGCCAATGATTAAAACACAATGCCCAAACGCAGTACAATGTGTATTTCTATCCAATGAGGCAGCTAGTTACCGGGTGTGGTACGACACTTTCCCAGGTGCATTATATTGTCAAAAGCGGAGTCAAAAGCGACACAACTCTGACGACGTTCTGGCAGTCATCGTTTACGAGCAGCCATTCATAATCTCCCATAAAGTGGCAAACGTACCCGATCCTTGTTCGTCAGCCCTTGTTGAGAGGTGCTTAAATTAACGCGCCCATTTCGAGGGCGAAAAACTATTATAGCAAGGGAGCTGAGATAAGCCTATCGCTTACTTACACGTACCGCACCGTACGCCGTGTTGCTGCTCGATTGTCTGACGAATGCGACCAAGCGAGGAACCCGTACAGTTCATTGGTTACGATCAGAAGTTGAGCGATGGAAATTAAGTTTCCGATACAATTGAAAAGCCACAGGAAATTAAGACTGTTGCTCTTTTTAATGCTATAGAAAAGCAGCTGCCGGGATCGGGTTTTTGTTTTCTTGAGCAGTAATGCAACAGTCTTGCAGCCGATTGCTTAATGAAAATTTTCCAAGTAGGTATGTGTGGTGTTAAGCATTGTGTTAGGAAAGAAGGATAGGAAATAAATATTCTAGCAATTTGTTTAAGTTTGGTAAGAATATTTGAACAATATTTTAAATGATTCATTTTTTTGTTTTCTTTTATAGTAACTTAACTTAATTTTTGTTTACAATTTTTAGAATTTTGGAAGAATGTCAAATATTAAAAAAAAACTGTATCACATTTATTGAAATGCTATTTTTGAACAAAAAGGAGATGTTTAAAAGTACTCTTTCCTATTTACATAATAAATATTTTAATCGAATGAAAATGTTTCAACAGGTTGTGCTTCATGATTGCCTACCGAAACCACAACCATTTCATACCGATTCCAACTCAACACAACCACCACTCACGCAAGCGATACGCACCATAACTTTGGTTCAAAACCTCTGATACAGCCCTTAAGTCATGGCTTTTTAATTAAAGCGTCCATTTCATTCAATACCGCACGCGCCACATTGTCAAACGCGCCAACTGTGGTGACCCGCAAGGAAAATATGAAACGTCTCCACTCCACCTTTCTGGCGGCTCTGGTTTCCCCCCCTGCCCATGAAGCGTACAAATCCTGCATACCCTGCGGGACATAGGACAAACTTTCTCCAATCGTCCTTTACACCGAACCGGCGGGGATGAAGAAGGGGCTGGATGAAGAACGCAGTCACGAAGAAAGTCGTTCCTACTTTTCCACTTTCCGGAGTGATTTATTTTTATATCGGAATAAATCAGTGCACGGGAGGGTATAAATTTTCTCACCTGTGTCCCGACACGTAGCATCAGGCAGGCATCGTCGTCGATCGTGACGGTGTGTTTTTGGGTAGGGCGTTGGAAACGTTGGCAGTTTACGGTACGCAAGAAGACGGGTTTCACAAGTCCGCTTCTAGCTTCTGCCAGTTACCCCCGGGTGGGGAAAGCGGCAGGAAAGGAGAAAATTGTGTCGCTGTGTATTATTGCGGCCGTGAGTAGTTTAGCTTTTATTGTTATTATTAATTTATCCATCATTCATCCCGCGTGAAGCATTGCTGGTTCCGTCGCGAGTGCGCGTGTTTTTACGCGCGTGAAGCAGTGTGCAAATGTACGCCCGCAAAGTTTGTGGCGCGACAGGAACTTGGAGAAAATCAATGAAAGCGGGAATGTTTCTTGCACGGTGGGGTGGGTGGTTTGGTGTGGTTGGTAGCGCAGGTTGGGATTAGTACAAATCGCATTTGAATGATGCTGGCAATTAGAGCCGAGGCGGCCCCGAGGTGCCATTGCTGTAATGAGTGAAACAATACAGGTAATTTAATTAAGTGCGCATTTAATGGGAAGCTGTAATATAGTCGAGCGGAATCGGGCTAATGCTAGCAAGCATAGATGAGGAGTTAATTTTATGCTCCAGATTGTTATTTAATTTATGAAATATTGGATTTGAGATTTTACAACACTTTTGAATGGTAGGAATAATGATAAGTGGTTTACTAATAATATTTTTTTTGGCGTAAAATATTAACAGGAAATTAAAAATCAGACCATTTTACTTTTTCTCAGTCGGAAATCCTACCACGATAGATTTCATACTCCATACTAAGCAATCGTTGGTTAAAGAATGTTCAATTAGAGACTGTTTTAAAACATTATTTTCCATTAGGACGGCCGTATTACTAATTATACTACTCTCATGAGACGCAGAATTAACGAAAAGACTAAATATCAAAATATGTCTAAGTGGACTGACTATCCTGCTACGGGCTAATGAAGTCAAGGAAAGCCCGAATGAAGTCTAGGAAAACAGGCTAATATCCCCCATTGAGGTTGTAGTGCTACATGAAAAGAAAAAGAATTGACGTAGCAATATCCTGACTCAGTAAAATTATAGTTTAACCACTCTATACTAAGAAACGTGTATTTTAAAGGAACTTTAATCAAAAAATGTATAATCACTTTGACGTTCCATGCTCTAAAATAGTGTTCTCAAACTTACGAAATATGTTTGGATATGTAACGCCTAAAAGTATACAATCACAGCAGAAAGACTTCCTCTTGACTGGACTCCATCAAAGCGCGATCAATCTTGACGATCGTTAGTATTTCTATACAATTATTTTCCTCATGTTCCTGATCTCGTGAGACATCAATTATTCAAAATTAAATATTAATTTCATAGATTATTTATATTGATATAACAACGGTATCACAAATGTCAAGAAACCGTCGAATTCGTAATTATACTTGCAGTGCACGTTATCTTACACTCGCTCGTCTTCTTTTGTACCATTACACAACGAAATCAATATCGATGACAACTGTTTTCCCATACCAGTTTTCTCTCCAGTTTTCTTCGCCATCGAAACAACCACAGTGGGGCCGAAAAGAAAACCCGCAACACCACAAATGACTAGAAAACAGAAGAAACTGATGCTCATGCTCGTAAATTTCGTTACTTTATGGCTACCTGACGAGTAAAACTTGACCGTAAAAATATTTCCCTTCCGATCTCTCCCTTTGCCCTTATTCCTTTCCATCTCTTTATTTTCTTCAACTCCCTTGCTGGAACCGTCCCATACCACGGTTACTTCGTTTCCGATTTTCGAATGCATCTGTCGTTCGTTGTCCGTTTCGTGACGTGTGAAAACTCCCGGGAAAACACGGGTTCAGTTACGGATGGGCTAGTTACCACTTCCACCACATACACGCTGATCACAGTGAAAGATGCAATTTTCCGATTTTAGTTCCCAGCACAAAATTTAGCACTCCTTCCCGATGGACCGAATGGAAACGTTCTTTGTGTGTCCATTCGGGTTGTCGGGATTCGATCCTGGGGCCTTTTTGGGGGTGTGAGAGAGAGAGAGAGAGAGAGAGGGGGAGCAAAATTTCATTGTTTTTATCGTAAGCTTTTTCCCCGTCCACAATGTTTATCTTCAGCGGTACCGGGGGTCAAAGTGAAGCAATATCTTTCTAGATACTCTCATCATCATCATCGACGACGACGACATCGGTGTCATACACGATCGTATATTTCCGCACTCGATGAACCAGGCACCGGTGGGGGGGATGGGATGCGTTGATGATTGCAGCCCGAACGGGTGAGGTGTAAATAATTTTCATCATCAATGCTATTAGGATTCGGTTGCCCGTCTGCCCGTTTTGCTGCTGGAAGTTACCGACTGCTGGTGTCACTTTCGGAAGTGGTCTCACGAGGTTTAATGTTTGCTTGCCGGGGAGGACAGTCATTTGAAGAAAGCCTCCCCGTCATTTCGCTGGTCGCTGTGGGCGATGTTGTAAAGTAGACAATAAACATGGAATTTAAGAACCACTGGCGGAGAACATCAGCAAACGTGCGGATGGAACGGGGAATAGACGTAAGGGTTGTATTTCTCAATTCCATAGTCGAAAGGTCAGGCGGAAGAAGTGAGTAGAGTTCGTTGAGGAACTTGTTTTACGAACCACACAGTTTTTGCCGTGAACCTGAGTGCTTGAGAGTAATTGAAGAAATGTTGAGGTGTGGTATAAGATCTGCCACGTATGAATTAGCAGAGGTGCATATTGCTGATTAGACTATTTTCTATGATAGCTTAAACTCTACCGCTCTTCTTACTAGAGATGAGAATAGCAACTCTTTTTAGTGAGTGAACTCAGAGTGAATGAGTCCTTATTAGGAATCTGCTCGTTTAACGACTCATTTCGGAGATTCTCAGTTAGGGCCTCCAAAAATGACTCCCCCCCCCCCCCCCCCCCCCCAACCACGTGGTCAAAATTTTTAAATAGTGGATCAATGCAAAATAAATGGGTCTCCGCGAAGCTTGAACCGCCACTGCTCGTAAGGCTATAGCCAAAGCTTTTTTTGAGTAGTTTACAAAAATTTTATGCGAATTTGTTTTAAATAAGTTTCTTTTCAATCAAATAATACTCTAAACAAAAAAAAAAAAATATTTCTTTAAATATGAGCTTTTTTAGCCTTAGCTTTAATTAAGTAATTTAACAAAAAAATTTAAATTGATGTATTTTAATGCCAATTGGTTGCAATAGCTTTCTTTTCACTCAAATAATGTTTTAAACGAAAAAATAGAATAAAAAATTATAAAAACATTAAAAAAATATAAAAATTAGAAAATTTCATAAGGCTCATTTTTGCACCAAGTTTTGCCTATAACTCGGTCGGTATCCAACGGATCGCCAATCTTTAACCTGCGGTCGATAGATGACACCAATGGCTACATTTTCTTCTTGGACGGCCATGCCCTCAGATGTCTGTGTCAGAAGTTATTCGAGGAACCAAGTTCCATACCCTGTTCGAGAAAATGTAAAATTTTCCTCATTTTTGAGCAATTCAGCAAAATTTTTTAATGTGTTATATTTTAATGCGAATTTGTTGCAATAAGTTTCTTTTCACTCAAATAATGCTTTAAATTAAAAAAAGAATAAAAAATCAGAAAAAAATATAAAAAAAATTTTCCACTCGAAAATTTCATAAGGGGTACCCCTTACGTTTTTTTGGGGAAATTTTGCAAAAAAAATTAATTTGATTTATTTTAATGCCAATTGGTTGCAATAAGTTTCTTTTCACTCAAATAATGCTTTAAACGAAAAAAAAGAATAAAAAATTATAAAAAAATTAAAAAAATATAAAAATTAGAAAATTTCATAAGGCTCATTTTTGCACCAAGTTTTGCCTATAACTCGGTCGGTATCCGACGGATCGCCAATATTTAACCTGTGGTCGATAGATGGCACCAATGGCTACATTTTCTTCTTGGACGGCCATGCCCTCAGATGTCTGTGCCAGAAGTTATGCGAGGAATCAAGTTCCTTACCCTGTTTGAGAAAATGTAAAATTTTCCTCATTTTTGCACCAATTTTTGCCTATAACTTGGTCGGTATCCAACGGATCGCCAATCTTTAACCTGTGGTCGATAGATGGCACCAATGGCTACATTTTCTTCTTCGACGGCCATGCCCTCAGATGTCTGTGCCAGAAGTTATGCGAGGAATCAAGTTCCTTACCCTGTTTGAGAAAATGTAAAATTTTCCTCATTTTTGAGCAATTCAGCAAAATTTTTAAATGTGATATATTTTAATGCGGATTTGTTGCAATAAGTTTCTTTTCACTCAAATAATGCTTTAAATTAAAAAAAGAATAAAAAATCAGAAAAAAATATAAAAAAAATTTCCACTCGATAATTTCATAAGGGGTACCCCTTACGTTTTTTTGGGGAAATTTTGCAAAAAAAATAAAATTGATTTATTTTAATGCCAATTGGTTGCAATAAGTTTTTTTTCACTCAAATAATGCTTTAAACGAAAAAAAAGAATAAAAAATTATAAAAAATTAAAAAAATATAAAAATTAGAAAATTTCATAAGGCTCATTTTTGCACCAAGTTTTGCCTATAACTCGGTCGGTATCCAACGGATCTCCAATCTTTAACCTGTGGTCGATAGATGGCACCTATGGCTACATTTTCTTCTTGGACGGCCATGCCCTCAGATGTCTGTGCCAGAAGTTATTCGAGGAACCAAGTGCCATACCCTGTTCGAGAAAATGTAAAATTTTCCTCATTTTTGAGCAATTCAGCAAAATTTTTAAATGTGATATATTTTAATGCGGATTTGTTGCAATAAGTTTCTTTTCACTCAAATAATGCTTTAAATTAAAAAAAGAATAAAAAATCAGAAAAAAATATAAAAAAAATTTTCCACTCGAAAATTTCATAAGGGGTACCCCTTACGTTTTTTTTGAGAAATTTTGCAAAAAAAATAAAATTGATTTATTTTAATGCCAATTGGTTGCAATAAGTTTCTTTTCACTCAAATAATGCTTTAAACGAAAAAAAAGAATAAAAAATTATAAAAAAATTAAAAAAATATAAAAATTAGAAAATTTCATAAGGCTCATTTTTGCGCCAAGTTTTGCCTATAACTCGGTCGGTATCCAACGGATCGCCAATCTTTAACCTGTGGTCGATAGATGGCACCAATGGCTACATTTTCTTCTTGGACGGCCATGCCCTCAGATGTCTATGCCAGAAGTTATGCGAGGAATCAAGTTCCTTACCCTGTTTGAGAAAATGTAAAATTTTCCTCATTTTTGCACCAAGTTTTGCCTATAACTTGGTCGGTATCCAACGGATCGCCAATCTTTAACCTGTGGTCGATAGATGGCACTAATGGCTACATTTTCTTCTTGGACGGCCATGCCCTCAGATGTCTGTGCCAGAAGTTATTCGAGGAACCAAGTTCCATACCCTGTTCGAGAAAATGTAAAATTTTCCTCATTTTTGAGCAATTCAGCAAAATTTTTTAATGTGTTATCTTTTAATGCGGATTTGTTGCAATAAGTTTCTTTTCACTCAAATAATGCTTTAATTTAAAAAAAAGAATAAAAAATAATAAAAAAATTCTAAAAACCTGAAAATTTCCTATTGCTATAAACTAAGGCTATAGAAACTGACTATAATTTAGCAAAATTTTATAAGTTGATGTATTTTAATGTGAATCTGTTGAAATAAGTTCACTCAAATAATGCTTTAAATAAAACGAAGAATAAATAATAATACACAAATTTAAAGGAATCTATAAATATGAAATAGCCTGGAGTAATTTAGCAAAATGCAAAATCAGCTATATATAAGGGATATAAGTGCATTACGATGTCTTTTCTTCGACATTACTGAAAGATCGAGGTAAAAGTAGGAGCCCTTGTCGGACGCTCTTCGTAATTGTCGATACAAATAAATTGTATTTATTCACGCATGAATTATAAATGAAAACGATTTAAAGGACATTAATTTAAGGTTTGAGTTTTTTAAGTTGAACCTCCCCTCTTCCCCATGTGACTGACTGGCCTAATCAATTCAAATCGAAGCAAAAAAAAAATTTAATAGTTGAAACGAACTTTAAATAAGAAATATTCTCATCTTCACAATAAAAGAAATAAACGAAAAAAAATAAAACAATACACATGTTTAAGCGGTACGTGAGCAACCCAGAGCGCCATTCGCCTGCACTCCACATTCCATTGCACCGACAAGACAAAAAACTTCCTCATTAAACTCATGCATGCGATAAGAAATGTATGAAATGCTTTCGAAAAAAGTACAGGGCGAAAAAAAAGCGATCTCACAAGAAAAATTATTCAAATTGCACTCCAGCTATGCTTCTGAAAAAAACGGCGGCAAAACGATGTTGGTTTTCACTTTGCTTCCGCAATTTTCCGTTCCTTGTCATCTAATAGCTTTCTTTGCAATGGCGCGTCACGTAAGCAGTCACACTGGTGCCATCTGCAGCCACCGGTAGAATGCAAGTTTGTGTTTGGTTGTTTATAGTTGTTCTAGCTTTTTTTTTGCTGTGCTGTACGTCTATCAAATATTTGTTGCCTCCTCTCGTTGGTTGGACGGGACGGGTTGGGTGTGTAATGTGCACTGCATAAAAGCTTCATCTTCGCTTGCCTACCGTGAGTGGTGGAAATAATTGTTTTAGAAGAAAACTAGCCTGGTATGCTTTTTGGTTTTTTTTGTTTGTTTTGGTGAAACATGTTTTTTCCTTCCTCACAAGAGGCATATGTGCCCATTGCGTTTAAATTTTCACGCGGTTCCAATTCCGAGCACGAAGCGATTGCTACTCGCGTTGCCAAGAAAAACCTTGGATGACTTTTAATCACGAAGCTGCCTCATTCTGGTGGGACGGTTTTTTTTTTCGTTGTCGTGCACTTCTTTTTTTTTTCTTCTTGTTGGCAGATTTAATAGAGTCGCCTCAAGAGAAGTCACACACATCCGTTCACAGTGTGGCATTTGTCCCTCGGTTCGGCTTGTGAGAAAATGGTCCTTTCTAATGGGTGGCAGCATAATCACTTGTAGTCGCATCGCACGAATGGGAGTACATTATGGTTCGCCGGGACAAATGCACACTCCACCCCACAGAGATGAACAGACCGTTGGTGCTTGGTGGACGACGGTGATCATAAACATTTTTATTTGAAATTTACGTGTTCTTTCATTTCCACCCCTAAACGGTGCTTCCGAGTTGTCTGTTGCAGGGTGATCTGTGTGTGTGTTGATGTTTGTTTTTCGTGAAAGAAGTTTGTGATGCTGCTTTTAAATATTAAAAAAAACAATCGCATAACTTTCTCTAGTACAAGTGGTCAAAAAACTATTTTGTTAGAAAATATTTTCCTCTCTTAAGGTAATTTTGTAAGAATGTTCTTTAAGTTTAACAGCATTATAGTACTTCTGTATTAAGTTTTACATCTTCACGAAACACGTCTAATGCATCCTAGCCAAAATGGTCCAGACGTTTAGAATGGTTTTTGGTACGAGACGTGAGAAGAAATACTGAACCGGTTGAAAGTTATGGGTTTAAACATTTTGGGCCCATTATTTATGTACGAACTGTTTTGCACTTTGCTGGTTTCATCCTATTGCATTTTTTGTGCTGCTGCTCGACGACGGCATTCCGTAGAAGGTTTTTTTTATTTTGTTAAAAAAAAGTTTCTATTGAAACCGTTTGGTTGAATCGTACCAGATTTTGCATAGAAAACCAAAAGTTTTTACTGATGCAGAAAGGGCTTAATTTAGATTTAATTTTGAAATGTATTGATTGATCGATTGATATTGAAGTTTATGTTTAATGGTAGAATGAAAAGAACATTAATAAATTGATTTCTAAGTAATAAATACCATGTATAAATTCTATAACTCTTTCGTGAAATCACAACCCAAAGGTGCTGCTGGACTTCTGGCTTTGCTGGTATTTTAATTGTTTAATTTGTTTGTAACAAATTAGTAACAAAAGTGATAAAATAATAAGTAAAACAGCTTAGGGTAGAGAAAAAAAATACGAATGATTTATTAAAATATTTTAAATAATGAAGAAGTTAAAAAAATTGAAAGTGAAGCCAGAAATCATTTAAATCAAGACAAACCAAAAAAGAAAATTAAAGTAAAAACAAGTTGCGAAAAAAAGCGTTCGAAAGTAAAAAATCATTTCAAGTAAATGTAAAAAAATATTAAACACAAATATGTATCTAATTAACTTAACTGATAATAAATTTTAATTACGGCCGAAGCCGTAATAATTAATTATAAATAAATAAATAAATTTTAATTATCTTTAATTAATTTTATTTAACTTATAAGATTAGAAATCATGATTTTCCACTTCTTGTTCTTGTTTATTTTGTTGAAATAAATTAAAAACGAAACGTAAAATGACCTCAGATAAAATTTTCCTTGAAATGTGTTTTAGTTACTGTTAGCAGTACTTTTTTCCTAACTTGAAGTCACTTATAAAACTAGATAATAGTTTAATTTAATTTCTATTTTAAAGCATTCCTCCTAACCGTCCGCTGCTGCACGATCGTAAACTTAACCTAATCGTCCATACGACAAACAAATGGGTATGAATTAACATGTGTTTTACGGCACCGACCATCAGAAGGTCATTCGATGGCGGTAAAATAATTCCACCCGACTCACGATAAAACTCACCAACGGAAAGCCATTCGTTCGAATTGATCGTAACGGTTGCATCCAATGGTTGTATGGGGCCGGGGGTACGCCATCCACCGGGCATATGTACGTTTGTACCACCACACGAGGGTCCATTAAACTCTTGCCCTTCGTTCGTTGTGTTTCGTGCCATTGCAGACAGCGTTAAACGGTGTGTCCTGTAGTGCTGTAGTTTGTATCGCGGCCATACACATCTTAAGAAGGATCCGAAGAAGGATCTTGAAAGATCTCGTGCATCCGCGCAAAGGTGTTCCGTATCGTGTTGAATTTAAAAATATTTTTAAATATTCAACGGTTATTTTTTATTCCATTTTATGGATGCACCGTACTGGGATGCGCTTCAGGGTATTGGTACAGGGATTGGTACAGGGTTTTTACGTTGAAAGGGAAGGGATGGAAGGAAAGGACCGGAAGGAAACAAATTTACTCGTGTACAATCCGGTTCGATGTCGGTACACGGTAGTTGTTTTATGTTTATTTTGCGGATACCTTTTGACTTCTCACTTTGTGAGCGCACCTGTTAGCGGCCAGCGATGGAGGAGGTATTGGAAGACGCTGCATTTTCGTTGCATTCTTTGGCCATCTTGAAATTCTGTGTTGGAGCAGGGTGGAGGAGTGTTTTATTTGTCAGCATCCACACATCCACCGGGTAAGACAAATCGAAAACGAAACCCTGCTTTACCACTGGAGATTGTTTTCAGGGGGTTGGTTTTTGGGGTGGGTGTTTTTTTTTGCTGCTTTTTCCAATTCCTCCATACAAACAAAACCATAACCTCCCGCCGGTGAGATAGCGTGCTGTTTATAGATGAAGCTAGTAAATGCCCATTTGTGGTGGTTGGTGCAGATAGAATCGAGATCCAGGCACCACACCACACTTACCATCCCCCCTCCCCCTTCCCCCCCAGTTGAAGGAAGTCTTGTGTGGGTGTGTTTGTATGAAAATCCTTGCACCTTCTCACCGGTATCCGAAGGTGAATTCCGTCCGGATTCGGGTGGCTTGTTAGCGTTGTCCGGTAAACAAGCCCCGGGTTTTGTGCAATCTAGGGATGGATTCGATGTAAGCAACCGGCGCAACCGGGCAAACGGCACCCAACCACCATCCACAACACTTCGTCCTTGAATGTTGGGTTATTGTTGGTGCTTTCCGATGCTGCGCTCGCTATAAAATGCAGCTCCGTTTTTGGCGTGTTATGCTTCGCTTCCAATTTTGTTTCATGCTGCTAGCCTGCCTTACTTACTTGCCAATAGTTTGTTTTGTTTGTTTGGGGTTTTTGTTCGTTGTTTTTTTATGTGCTCATGTTTTGTGTCTTGTGACAGAATGGAGACACTAAAAACTTGAGGGTGGTATTGGACGAAAGAGGAAGGATGGGTTTTTATTTTCGCCTCCAATGACCACGGGATGTTCGTTCACGAGTATTGAAAAATCTTTGTTGATTATTTTTCGGCAAATTTCAGCAATGAGCAAGGATGAGATTGTTTTCATCACTGCGAACAAACTTAGAGCTGTTTGTAGATGTTAATGTTAACTTTTCTCCACTTAACGAATATTATTTTCAAATAAATTATTACGTCTGTGGTACACTTAATTTTTTTTTTATTTTTCTATTTTTATTACCCTTTTTAATTTGGGATTTTTGGGATTTTGAGATTAAATACCCTTTTTAGGGATTTTGTTGTTTTTTGGCCTGTTAAATATTCAAATGTTTTTTTTGTAATTCTAATTTTTTCTGTTAGTTTTGGTTTGAAGTTTTATGTTTTTCTTTGTGCTTTCATGTTTTCCTTCTTTGCTCATTTGTTTTTGCTTCTTTTCAATTTTATCCAATATTTTACTTAACCCTTTATAAATGAACTTATTTACTTATAAATTTTATTCAATTGTTTTTTTTTTAAATAATGTTTTTAATAATGTTTAAATAATGTTTAATAATGTTTTACTTTACTTTTTCTCTTATATTAATACTTATTTATTAATACTTTAATGTTTATGTTATATGTTTATTCATTTGAATAAATTAATTTATCTATGACATTATTTATTATTATATTTCTCAGATTGTTTTTCATAAAAAGCTTGCCGAACGAACATCTTTTAGGTGGATTTGATTAACACGTTTGTTCACCTCTCACGGCAATGCTTCAAGTCTTTCACTGATGAGATTCTGAAATTTTTATATCCACCTTTTGCCGACAACAGTCGTATCGTAGCTGTAGTGATCCTTCGACGAATTCTACAGTTCCATTGATATGAAATAGAATTCGTAAAGATCCATCTCTACTGGTTTGAGCCATTGGTTTGTCTCACGGCCAATGTATTGTTGTGTGTATTGTTCCCGCAACTTGAAGAAGCATATTTACTGCATGATTAAATTTTAAGGTTACATTTTTATTAGGTACCACAAATGAAATGAAATAAAAGAAGAAGAAAAGTGAAGTAAAAGAGAAACAGGATATCAGAAACGTGTAATCAATTCCGTAAAGCTTGCTTTTCATCGTCCAAAAATGTCCAGTTCACATGCAGGGAATGGGAAATGTCTGTGCTGGATGTGGTTTGACATTCGACTCAGTTTGGTTTTTGAGCTTAAGCATAAGTCTGATTGGTTGGAAAGTAATAAAACATTTGCAACAAGAAACACATCTGGCAGGAAAATCATTTACCTGTGATCGTTGTAAAGGCGATTTGATAGATGAACCCGAATCAGCCCGGTGACACATCCCGGCTGTCTCACCTGAGGCGTATTCCACCCCATATTTCTCATACGGCTTCGTTTGATTCATAGTTTGTGCAATGGAAAATTCATCCTTGTTTTTGTTAGCCCTTTCTGGTTCACAATCCATCCCTACAGACAGCAAACCACCCTCTCAATTTTACCCACCTTCGAAGGAAATGTGTTCTTTAAAGAAAACCACCTACCGTATGGTCATGGTTAATATTTTTATTTCAGATCTCATCGCATTCAGTTCCCTGTGTCCGGTGTGTGTTTGTGTGGAACTAAACATAAAACAAAACTCCTTTCATCCCATCAACACATTGTTTCGCAGTGTTACGTTTGGCGTATTATTAAAATCCACCATTCCACATATTTCCCGACCCAGGCCCTTCACAGGAAAGTGAAACCGAGATAAGCTGACCAGTTTTGCTACCTACATGTATGGTTATGGTTTTACTTATGTTGAGCTTTTGTAACAAAACATTTGATTACTGCTTGCCGTACGGTTCGTTGCTTCCGCTATGGCAGTGTGTTGGTTTTATTTTGCCATATCATCATACTGCAAAAAAACAGGAGCTAAATAAAAGGCTAAGCCAAACAACAAATTGGACAGTGGAATAATCATCACTGAGGTACGGATTTTAGTTTGTAGCTGTTGTTGATGTTTTTTTTTTAATTTGATCGTATGAGGTAAAATTTTAGGTTCAATTCACATCTCATGGTACATTCAGAAGAAAAAACTGTAAATGTAAATGTTGTTTAGAAAAAAATTTATTGAATAGTTGACAATTTAAAAGATTTTGTATAGAAAAGAAAAATGATAAGAAATTTGAATGAAGTTTACACGAATAATGTTTTTGTTTTAATGCTTACTCCTGGTTTATTCGTTTAATTTTTGATAAAGAAGAGACACATTTAAAGACACATTTTTGATATATTATAACATTACTTTTTTAACATCAAGAATTTTTATTCGTTTCCCCACTCTTGGTTGATATTTTTGATATAAAATTTCTAATAAATACATTTCATGGAAAAATCAGACAACAAACCAGTTAATCCAAGTGAGATGAAAACTCACCTGGATCGTCCTGCTTCAAGAAAGAGGCAAGAAAAAATAACAAAAGAACAAATTGTAAAGCAAAAGGAGGTTTAAAAACAAATAATTATAAAAAAAATAAAATAAACAACAATTAAAAAAAATAACTAAGCGGTACGTATATCATTTGCTGCTCACAAGAAGAAAATCAAAAGCCAGTAACTACTAAAGTTGTGCCAGGTGGCATTCTTTGTACGAACGAATTTCTAACGTTTTGCGTTGTTTGAATTGCGACAGTTTTCCATCAAACAATATAAAGGAGAGTGAGCAAAAAAAAATTCCACCCATCAGGAACAACCATCGCCAACGACATTTCCTTGTGTATTTTTCTCCTGTAGCAACAACATGAAAAAAAAAGAAAAACTTTCGCTTTATGTCCTTTCTTGTTTTTTTCTTCTCTTCCGGATCGGAGAGTTATCATTGAGCCTCCAGCATGATCATCATAATCCTGCTGCACTACGATGCACTCGGGTGCATTATTTTCTTTCGCTCTGTTTGCTCACGCGAGATGGTTCGTCTTCTGCTGCTGCTGATACTATCCCAGCTTGTGCAGTTTTGTCTTGCTTTACCCATTTTTTTTACCTCTTTTGGAATGGTTTATGCAAAAGGGGGAAGTGCTGAATCGAAGCTGAATGCTGTACGGGCTGCTCGTTATGTGCTGAACGGGCTGAGCAGGTGCACCGAGGAATGGGAGTGGGTCCTGCTCATCGTGAAGGTAAGTAAGAAGCGTATCATTGTATTAACAATAATACTAACAATAATAACGATCCAGCTCCTGTCGTACCACGCTGATGGTGCTCTCGATACACGAGTTCATTTTACCCTTGATTTTATTTCAAACCATATTTTGCAAGGGAAAATGCAAAAGGAGTACGAGATTAGGAAATGAACTAGAAGCAAAATAAAAGAAGTAAATCGTAGGGTGGTTTTGCTGTTTGTCGCAGTAAATCATAACCAAACTGAACGGTAAGGTAAGCCACATGGGAAAGGGAAGCCCCCAAAAACATTTTGAATCTCAATTCCACCAACTGATTGTGTTCGTCCTGCAACGTTCCGTTTTGCGTTTTTTGGTAGCAGATCAATAACAATTCATGATTTCTGAGGAACACATCAACAAGAGCTCATCGTACTACAGCACCACCAAGGGTAACCTTAAAGCATCATAAACGCGAACAAACCAAAGGGTAGGTAAATTTGTGGGCGCTGCTTTCGATTCCAAAAGCTTGCAATACGCGACAAAACTACGGCATATTGGGATTGTTATTTGAGATTCGAGAAACCATCCAACCAAGAAACAATCTATTCCAGTTGGTGAACTCAAGCTCGACGAGGATAAATATGTTTTCCCGCTATTATCCGTGACAAATGAAACTCAGCCCCAAAGAAAGGGCGGTGGAGATATAGCAATGATCTCCTCATTTTGAGGTACCGGTGGGTCGAAAATAATAGAACAACCACCGAAACAGACCGTACCTGACGGACTGAAACCAGGTTTAAAATGTGACAAGCTTTTGATTTTTCTGCGAAACAAGATTTCCACAGTTTCTTTTTGTTGTGGCGCTGCACTCGCTGTGGGCAGGCATTGGGTAGGCCCGGTACAATGAGCACTGTGTATTTTTATATCAATCATCTTAAAAGCATAACTTCCGGCAAGGTGCACCCTTCCTTGCAGGTAATCACAACAAAGGCACACAATGCGCACAAAGCTGATCCGTAGAAGAAGGCCATAACAAAAAAAACCATTCGACCATTCGCCCGATGAGTAGGGTGGGGTACCGTGAGGGTGAAAGGGTTTTGGTGAGTTCTGGACGAGGAAAAATTTCCATCTGACCATGAGACGCTTTCAACCATGCCAAAACAGGGGGGAAAGTTTTGTCACGATGAGGCTACTTTAAATTTTTTTTTAACTTTGAAACCTTACTCTACCTAACAAGATGTAAAAAGAAAACTTTTTTTCCCACTTCTTTCCATTCAGTGTCACCTTGCTGTGTGCCTTTCTCTTCTCTGATCTTCGGGGATCCCTGGTACTGGTCTGTTAACTATCCTTCCGGCCATCAACGACTCATCAACTACAACCCCCGCAACTGGATGATACCCTGGACAGGGTAAAACTAAGAGTGTGTACAAGAGAGTACAAAACGCGGACGCTGCACTTTCCCTCAGCTGGAGCATTTAATCACTCAAAAAACTGTCACTGTGGTGCTATTAAGCGGTACAGTAATACTAAACAACGGACAACACCGAAAACAATGGAACGAAAAAAAAGCATACAAAACGCCTTAGGCTATGGAGAAAAAAAAGGAAAACGGTGCGAGAGAATGGGCGTACAAATATTCACTCACATTCTGCACGAAACCAAACGCATTTCCGGTGGCTTTCCGGATCCCGAGCGGGAAAACAAGGGGTTCCGAATATGAAAAGAGCAGGGCTGAATGTTTATTTTTTGTTGTTGTTCTATTTCCCTCCGAGGGATCCGTATAGACTGGCAGGGGAAGGCATGTTCAGGGTATGGGGCGCGACGAGTGGTATGTTGGATGGATGACAATCAACTACTAGGAAGGGACGAAACGAAACGACAGGCTACGAGGGCGGTACGGATTGTTGTGTTGAAGCAACAGGAGACAACAGGCTTCGTCCACTTCTAAAAACAACTCTTTCATTAACGATAGCTCTCTGCCATCATCCGTCCGGCTTTTCAGTCGCCCTAGCACTGCTGTCCATCATCGTGTCCTTGTGCGCGGGGGAAGGATTCTTTGTGATCGTTAATTTTTCTTCGTTTTTTCCTCCCATGTCAATGTTTGGTGTATATATGAGGCGAGTAAAGGACTTTTTACCTGTCCAAATAGAAACAAATGATTGTTTTAAACTTATTTTTGGTTCCTTTAGTTGATATTAGTTTTTTTATATGTTATATAAATCCATTCATGTTGAAATTGTTCAAACAATATTTGATACATTTCGGTATTTTCTTGGTACGTTAACAATTGAAAAAAAGGCTGAAATGTGAAAAACTACAATGTGTATTCATAGGAAAAGTTTTAACTCGAGAAATTGTCGTCCCTAATTTGCTGTTCAGATTAAATAGTTTTGCTTCTGAAAGAATTATTACAAATCGACAAACTATCGAGGCGATAATATAACCATAAGTACGTAAGAAACTTTGTAAGTAATGAAGGGAGAATTCAACAACTCCTTGAATATTTTATCTTCGGCCCAATCATGTCCTAATGGAAATAAAAAAAAACTTCAGCTCATGCATCATTTTGAAAAAGAGTTACTGCAACTTTAGGTTCCAATTAGTTTTTACGACAGGCTTTAGTTCAGGCCACACTACCGTCCGATCTCATAGCGATCGAATAAATAAATTTAAAAAAATATAAAAAAATAAAAAAATAAAGTTTGGAATAGTACTTGATTTTATCACCTTCTAATCAACATCTTAATTATTGACTATTATCTAAATTTGCTAAAGGATATCAGGATACTGCTTCATAATCTAACCATTTAAGCTAGCATGAATTTATATTTTTATTTATTTTAAATTATTATTTAATTTATTAAAAAAAAAAACAATATTTTCTTAAACTCTAAGTCAGTGTTTTAAATATGTGAATATTATTTTAAATATTTTTTTCAATACTAATTTAAAGTAACTAAATTTAGCTTGCACTTTTTTAGGTATACATATATGAAAAAGAAAAGTTTCTCAATGAAATATGTGCAAGTAAATTCACTTTACTCCCCTTTGTTGCATTATTGCTTCCAATAAGCTACCGAAAAGCCTCGGGCTCAATTGAACATGATTCGATTACCACTTACCATTCGGTGCATCTGTAGCATATTTCACTTTGTTTGTTTCACCGCCGAATCATTCACCCTCGCATGACACGTTCGATAAAGGAAAAACAAATCAATCCAACATGAACATTTTCTTACCTCGCCCGTGATGGCTTTGATGTTGTTGTTCGTTCGTTTCGTTAAACACAATATGGTAAACATTTGTCTTCGCGGTAGATTTTTCCACTTGTTTACATGACAGGAAGTAATATTTTTATGTTTACCAGAGCAATGATCAACGATGTCACCGTAAAAAGGTTTCCAAATCGGATCGATTTCGATCACGGTAAGCCTACGCAAGTGTTGGGGTGGAAATGGTGCCACCACCGCCTAGCTTTATGTTAGTTGAACAACAAAAGTGGTCAAGGAACGCAGAAGCCTGCTTTGAATATGATTCCAATACAGCTCCCCATTCCGTCTTCCATTTCAATACAAACAACAATAAGAAAAAAAAACTTCTTCAGTTGGGAAACCAAAACCAGCAGCTTTTTTCGCTTTTTTGGCGGGAAAGACGGAAGTCTCTAAGATTGATAATTGAGTAACGGAGAATATTTATCTTTCCATTTTGCGCATCGCTTGCAATTCCGGTTCCTGTCGACCGTCTCTGTACCTCATCTCACGAGCCGCTTGTTGGTGGTTGTGGCTGATTTTCTTTCCTTTCTCTGGGCAGCAAAATGGTGTGGCGTAATAGCGATTTAGTCGCCGAGCCAAAGTTGTTCTTCTACACCTCCCCAACGTGACGCAAGACCCGCAGACACAATCACCATCAATCATTGTTCCATTAGTGGGATTATTGAAAAATCGTACTCACAGTTAATAAGGGTGGAACGAACGGACGTTCGGAAAATAGAGAATAATCACTTGCCGATTTCGTTCGAAGGTTGCGCTCGAAATAAACAAACTCCACTAAATGGGGGACGCCCCACACCCTTTTGAGGCGCCGTTAGCTTAAATGAGTCAATTCACCATTCGTCTTTAGCCGTCGCGGGGTGAATTGCAGATGCAAAACTTCCACCAATTGTGCACTGGTGCCGGAACTGGTATCGAGTGCAGCGCTCATTTGTTAAGGAAGGAAAAATGAGTTTCGGGCAAAACCGTTAGCTGCATCGTTAAGGATGAATAGCGTGTTTGCGAGCGTAAAGCGTGGTAAAAAATAATAACACTAAGCTAAAGTCACCCTTCATTTGTAACGAGGCATTTGGTCTGTCGCCTGAAGATTATTGGCGAAAATCAATTCATCCCGGGTGGAGGGATTGCGATGCAATATGGCGGCTGCATGATTATGGCCGGAAAATTAAACCTGCACTCAATGGTAACTGTATGACGGTACTTGTGGGAAAACGCAAGGCTCAGGTAATTGGTTGTTATCCTAATTGAGGAAGTGGGATTTTTTTAATGAGACGAATCATTGATTGGGTGTGGGAAGTTTGAATAATTTCGAAGGAGAACTCTTTCTTTAGTTTTTTTATTTATTGGCGTTTTGTTAATTTATTGAATATTTTATTTATATTCTAATTTTACCAATTAAGCAACTTGTACAAGGTGTTATGAATATTTTTTGAAATAGATACATACTTTAAGTATAATAAATTTAATATCATAATAAATAAAATAAATTTGGATTAGAAACAACGACATAAAATACCTTACCATCTTCAGAACATATTTCGACACAACAAATACAGACAATATTTTTCCTTCATACGAGAATATTTCATAATAATGTTATTGCTATTAATGCATTTTTAAAAATAATGAAAAAGGAAAATTTACGTTAGGTATGGCATATTGTTTTTGTTAGCGATAACAATTATAACAATAAATCAAATTAATTAAAATTATAAATTTAAATTACAATTAAAATGCAATTAAAAAAGCTAAAACAAACCAAATTATAATTTGAAAAATTTAACAAATGAGTCTTTAGATATTTAAAAAAAACAAAGTTAACTAAAAACAAATATGAGTATGATCTGTAAATTTGTGAAGTGAATGAAAACATTAAACGAAAACATGAATTCTCCAACAAATATAAGAAACTTGAACTACGCTATTGTTCCATCCGATTCAACCATACAAATAACAATCCTCTAGAGTTTTATAAGCAGCCTTCCACCCCAAAACAGGACCACCACAACCAAGTAGCTGGTCATAAAAAGATCTATTATTAACATAAATTGAAAACCGATAACGAATCCTTCCCAATCACACAAACCCTGGCAGCCGGAGCGCTAGCGAAAACGGACAACGAGTTGTTGTTGCGCTCGTACGAAAGGGTACGTATCTTTTACCGGCTGCAGCAAATGGAAAAACAGTCAAATCCAGGTAATTTTCCCTTCCGGTCTGGTTGAGACGATGCTCACGAAGGCGTGCCAGTAGTAACAAGATGATAATGTGGTATAATAACAAGGATAACTATGATATGATAATGGCAAATCGAAGACACTCCCGGATGTGCCGTGTTGTGTGTTACCTCCGGTCATACC
Source organism: Anopheles funestus (assembly GCF_943734845.2). Taxonomy (NCBI): domain Eukaryota; kingdom Metazoa; phylum Arthropoda; class Insecta; order Diptera; family Culicidae; genus Anopheles; species Anopheles funestus. The sequence continues at coordinate 81,676,878 of NC_064598.1, read as the reverse complement.
ACAAGGGCAAGGAAAAGAAAAGATGAAGATAGCCACTAGGCTCAAGTAGTGCCAAAATTACAACCCAAACGGCAAATGAGGAAAGCAAATCTCGGCCAATTGTAATCCTGGTCACAAATTTTTCGTACCAAACCTTCCATTGCATTTCTTCGCTTTCCGCATATGGTGAAGCGGTGAAAGAACCAAAGTTTTGTTACCACGGACTGGTGTAGTAAGCCTGTGGAAGGGAGAACTATGAGCATTATGATCTTGCCATGTGCAGTCCTTACATGGAGCCAGTGGTAATATCCGCCACAGACCGTACCCAAAGCAACACGAAGCAAATTGAATAAAAATCAGATCGTAATCGTATCTTTTGGGGCCGTTTCGATTCGGCTCGGCAAGTTCATCCGTTGTTGGGGGAGTATTTTTCGATGGTCTTTCACATGTCCCAGAAGGACACGTGGTATGCGTGCCGTTCGGGCCGGCGTACTATTTCCCAGCCAAACGATACACCAAAGCTAACCAGCAAAAAAGCAACAACCAGAGCTTCAGCATCTTGTACAAGATAATATGGCAGGAAAAAAAAATGATAATTTGAACACCGTTCAACGAAGATACCGATGAAAAACAGCACGAAATTAAAGCATAACTTCCCTGCGAAGAAAGTACAGTGGAAAAAGGAAAACAGGCGTGAAAAGGAAAAGATACACTCTTTTTTTGTTTTTACTTTTATTCAACCCCTTTTGTAGCACAAAGAGAAGGTTTACGTACATTTCTATGCTTAAGCTTGCACTAAGGAGTAATTTGAAAAAATGTGTTATTTTAGGATTTCAAAAGGCAAGTTTAACACGCCGTTATGCTTAATTTCAATTACGTCTGCGTATATCCGCGTAGGGGGGGTAAAATGGGCCCTCCGGTATTGTATTGCTTTGTTTTGGTTGCGTGTAGACCAATCGTAATTTCATTCATGGCTTTTTGTTTGGCAATTTTCGGGCAAGATTTCGATTGCCCCGGCCTGGGCTGGTAAAAGGGGGATGGGTTCGAGGTGGGCATTGTTTGGAGAGCAAAATAAGACCCGTCTAATGGTAACGATAGGCTTTTTCACAAATAACAGCATTAAAGAGAGGCTTGAATGCCGTGAAAAGATTAAAGTGTAATTTAAAAGGTTCACTTGTATTCAGCGAAGATTACCACTCCAGCCGTTAATATTAATCTGGAAGCAGTAGTTGTTCATTATTGCTGTTAGTTTAGTGTAATATACCACAAAAGGGTTGAGTTGGAATTGAAGCTGAATCGAACTCTTTATTTGTAAGAACTGAAATAGAATAAATATAAGTATAAATTACCCAAAAAATATTCAGGACTCTACTTGAGATTTTCCACAAAAATGTGAAGTTGATAGATGAAAAGCTGGGTTTTTTTTTAATATTTACTGGAGTTGAAGAATTGAATCTTCCACAGGTCAAAAGGTAGGTCATAGGAAGTAATATTCCAACTACTGGTAAATATCATCAAGGAATGCCAGAAATGGTAAACAGAAATGGTAACCAAAAGAAGACAAAGATTCAAGAATATCTAAATGGGTTTTAATGTTATCATTTAAGAAAGAGAAATTTATTATAATAATATTATATTAAATGTATATTATGAACTAATTATACCTGTAACCAGGAGCTTTTCCATCGTTCCAAAAGAGCGCGCGAAAAAAACATTTGGTGCCGCGACCAGGATCGATCTATTACAAATAGTAGAGAACTCTTTAGCGATAAGAACCAGCCAATTTTAACATCATAAGCCTTTCATTTTAAGCATCTTCAAAGCATAACCATTTTGATCAAAACTTGAATTTTCTAGTTTTTAAATTTGAATTTCCATCTCGAAAATCACAGACTTTTTTGGTGAAAATTCGTTGTTGATCCAAGTCTCTTGCACTTTGTACCTTGCAGCGTGTGGCAAACCTTTTCAATGCAAGAAACAATGTCTCCCGGCTGGGTAATAATTCAAAGATCTTCGTAAATCCTGCTCAGCGACAAAATGCACCAATTTTTATCAATTTCACCCATCACACCATCGCCATGCAACGAGTATGCATTGGACGTTCGGGACGTGCATTCGTAACGTTCACCTGCTGCGGTGCAAATTCACGTTCACCGGGAGAATGAGAAGATTTCTCTTCAGACGTACCAAAAATTCATCTTACTATAAAGCTCTCACCAACCACCAGATTCTCGTTACCGACGCAAAGGAAAAGTGGAATAGTAGAATATCCATGCTTTTCCATTGCAGTTTCTCACATTTCCCCACACTGTATTTAGTCAACGCCAACGCCACGTAACCGTGTCGCGTTATTGGCGTATTACGTTAATCTTATAATTAAATGCTGTTTTCACTTTTCTCGTTCAAGTTGCCGTCACTACTGTTCTGTTGTCTCAGAATGTACTCACTGCACAGAGGGCCGCCCGCATGATAACAACTGTGATTCTCTGTGGCTTCGTGTGCCACAAACAAAGCAACACAAAACACGGACATAAAAAAAAAACAAACACAAAATAATGAACTCTCTGGGGGGCATTTTTAAGCGGAAGGTTATACAAACGATCGTCCATTTCAGCCAATCATTGTGCCGCGAACCACGGGTAGTGAAAGTGGAAGTAAATCTAATTTAATTTACTCCATCCCAATTCTCCCTGATGGTATGGGCTTTCAACTTTTACAACCACGATTTACAAACTCCAATCCCTCCCCTGCCCCTGTTACTACTGCATGGTTCTGCATTGGAAGGAAAAAAGGAAATCTGCTGTCAATGCAGCGTGCCGACGGCGCACCGGAAGTGAACACGAAAATACACACAGTTCACAGGGGCAAAACCACGGAACGTGCCCACTGTGTGAGGAAAGAAAATTCGTTTGTGTTTTTTGGGGAAAAAAACTTAATCGCTAAAGAATTATAATAAAAAATGATATCTCTTTCGCCTCAGCACGGGCACGCTTATCCATACGCTTCCCGTGCGGTCGGTCGATACGAACCGACCCGAAAGAATGTAAAATTAATAACGACAACATATTACATTATTTTTATTATTTTCTTCAAATACGCAGAGTTTTAACGGCGCGAACACGTCTTTCGGCCAGCAAACACCTACCTACCTACCTAAGGGCTGCCACTTTTACGCTTTAAGGCGATGGGAAAATGTCAATTCCCAGCGGGACGATCGTTGGTCCCTCTTTGCACGTCCCGGGCCGCTTGCCGCTTCGATTCGTATCCCACTTAAACAGGCGGCTGCCTGGCCGCGAAATTGCCCTCCCCGTGCTCGCATCGCGCTTCACCTTTCCCAGGGCCAGCCACCAGCCACGGAGCCAACGTGCAAGGAAAACGGTTTTCCACTACACCGGAAAAGAAAACGGAGAAATTGATATCCAGCTTTGGGAAAGTGTATAAATGTTTCTGTTTTGGCCACCTGATGCTCGCGTTTCAAATGAGCCCTGCTTCGTTCGGCTGGGAAAGACTTCATTTACTGATGCGACCGCGATCCGAATAAGTAGGAAAACTTTTCTAGTTTTACTCCAAAAATTTTTCCCACACCATACACCAACATTCCCATCTTGATTCAATTATATTTGTGTTGTGAAATCCTTTTCTTTTCTTTAAAAAAATATTTACCAAAATATTATGAAAGAAGAAATGCTTTCTATAAGGCAATGGTTTGTTAACAAACAATCAAACCAACCTTTTCCCGCTAGGTGGATTGTGAAGAATTTTATTCTTACCAAACAAAAAAGAACGGACCCAAGATCCCCGAAGGTGCAACCCGTGCACCTTTTACCAGGTGCAGAAGCGATGTTGCTTTTACAATTTTCCCGCCAGCAGTCCCGATGAGACACACACTTAAATGAGGATATTTATCATATTTCATTGCATCGGGATGCAGCTCATATCCTATTGCAAAAGCGGACAAAAAGACCCATTTGCCATGACTTGTTTTTGGTAGGTTTGGCATTCGAAGTCAGGCTTAATGTGGTCGTTTTGGTGCGCTACTTGGAGGAATGGATAATGGGTGGAAATTATGAAGATAATTACTGTGGGTTGGTTTAGTGGGTGAAGAACCGTTTTAAAAAGGATACCGTTTGTTTATATATGAAATAAAGGATTATTTACAATAAAAATACATCACACGATAGATAAAGGATGGATTGTAATATATTTTTTAAATATTGAAGCATGTGCAAAGTTGAATATTCCCATATCAATATAATTTTGTTCAAGAAATTCAAATAGTTAACATATGATTTTAGTGTATGATGTTGATGGAAAGAATATATAATGTCCTTCGTAAAACTTAAAAATTCGTAAAAAAGAAAATATTTAAATCGAACTTAAAACATGCCTTCAACAAACTTCTAATTAGAATTACTTTCATGCCTGCTGGTCTGCTATGTTGCTCGCATTACTGTCATGCCACCGTATCAAAAAAACCGTTGTGTTATTACTTCACATAATGCACTTACTTTCACACCCCCAAAGGCTGCACACATATGCGCGTTTCCGCACGGTACTGGCACTGCAATTCTGGTGGACAGCAGCTCTTAAAAGAAAAGCATCTTTCAAAGCCGTTTCTCACCTCAATACACACACACACACAGTCGGGGGAATGGAATTTGGCTCGAACGAAAGTTTTGTGCAGATGCTTCTTGCATGCTACCAGGTTTAATAGGAAGTGTCATTTTCGCACTCATCTCGGATACACTTTGCACTTTTGCACAACGTGATGAAGGTTTTTGTGAGGGCCTGGTATGCCTGGTTGGAGGGATTTTGCTGTCTTCTTCTTTCTTTTTTTTAGGCTAGACACTGTGTACAGTGGTTTTAAACGTTCGGCGTTGGTAGGAACGTAAGTATAGATTACATTTTGGGGCTGCATTAAAAACGGTGAATATTTGATGATTTTTCCATAGCGCTTGGGAAGAGCAGAAAACCCGTCGCTCTGCTGCAAGTACTTTAAGAGGAAGTCTTCAGACTTAATGTGAAACGGCGAGCAACGAGTTATGAAGCATTAGTTTCAAATTAAGACGCTGAAGGAATGGCACACAAATTATGTGGATGCTGCCGTAATGAGATTGGCGAATATAATATTGTACAAAAATAGTGAACAATTTAATAACTGGTGAAGCTTTTTTTTTGGGAGAAGATTTAAGTTTTCATATGTTGAAGTTAACGTATTTTACGAAGACTTTAAAAAAAATAATTTCAACACCAGAGCAACTGAACCAGTCATTTTGACTGGAACGCTTCAGTTTTATTAAATTAGTTTTTCGGGTTAAATATTTCTAAGACAGTTTTTGCATTACTTTTAACATATTTATTATATAGAATGAACTGAGAAAAACATGTTGTTATTATCCAGCTTTTCGAAATTATTTACAAATTAATCACCAATGCGATTAATCACGATTCTAGTTCTAGTATTTATTGGTAAAATTTTAAATATTGCGCTTTACAGGGTTTTAACACAATTTTACTAATTAATATTCTTTGAAATTGGTTACATCAAGAGCAATAGAGTCTAACTGTAGTTGTATTACAGTCAAATTATTTGTCTTGACGGGCTTTTGCCCTCCTGCGGTAGAGAATAGATGATACCTCTAAGGTAATTATATTCGCTCTGAAACAATTTCAAAGAGACCTTATAAAGAATTTTATACAGAAATAATGGACTAAAATACAGCAATAATTGAACTTTGAAACCTCTACAACTCCCAACTACCAACAAAAATATATTCAATTGAACTCGAACGCAAGTAAAATAAAAAGTCAAGTTCTTGCTGATTACAGCAAACGGAGCAGAAAATAACTAAAAAAATAAAACAACATTCAAATAGGAGTCTCAATGGCAGAGGTAAATCTGTAAAATTGAATAGAAAAGGAACCGAGTTGTTAGACATCAAGGCTGAGCTTACCGAGCTGAGCCACTGTGGCTTGAAGGGATTTTTTTTTTGTTCATTTACTCTCAACCCATACCTGACTGCCAACGGGGAGCACTAAATTGCAACAGAACCGGACGTCTCCTTCGGCGCTGGAATCCCATAACAATGGCCAGAGTTGGGCGATATCTCTCTCTCGGAGGAAAATTACTGCACATCTTACCAGTAGGTAGTAGCAACTTCATTCAGGCATCGTATAATTTTGGCAAGAGTTCTTCTAGCGTGAGTGGAACGGAAGTAGAAGAACAGGATAGGACCCAAACAATAAGCACTGTGATGACGGTGATGCTGATAAGAAAATTGCAGACAACTCCGAACGGCAATGATCTGATAATGGGACTGCAGGTGTATGCCGGCAGAGAACCATTCGGCCATTGTGTTGTGTTTTTTGTTTGGAGGTAAAGGATGAGCTTCTAATTTGATTCCTGACAAGCAGTTGGGAAAACCTTCCATGAAATCCGTGAAGGGGGAGGGCGTTGGGACATCTTAAAGCAACCCTTATTGATGATAAGCAAATGTTTTGAAACACTTTGTCGACAGCAATATTTGTCCTTTTTTGTCAGTTAGGTCATTTTTATTTTGCCTTTTTGTCCTGTTTCTTTCAGACAGTATAAAGGGAGATTTGTTTCACAGGAAAATTAGACTTTTTCACCAAAGTAAAAGAAATATTAAATTCTTTCTGTGCACCCAATCGATATGGAAGGTGATTTAATTTTGCTGGCCTCCACACACATACACACGTACCGAAAGGTAACAACAAATTCTTAAACCATTCATCAAATTCACTTATCACCCGTCCTAAAATTCACTTTACGAGCACCCACGAGAATCGACCGATACCCGTGCTGCGGGTGTCACACGACTTTCCATGAAGCTGGCTGGAGCGGGATCAAATAAAATTAATCGATCCCGATCTCAATCTCACCCTAACGAACTCTGACCGATCTAGGAGCGACTGCCGGTATCGGCCCCTCGGCTTCAATTAGCGCCGGTGTGCAACGGTACTGACCGGATTCGGTGACAAATTTAATAAGTCAACCGTTTACCTGTCGGCGTATTTTCTTCGGAGTTTTTTTTGTTCTTTTTTTCTACCTTTTCTCACTTCATTCTTCACCAAATGTTGTGGCCGAAGGCAGCTATATGGCTTTTAAGAAATGATCTGTGATATTGAGGAGTGATTTGTGAGGAGAGAAAAAAACGATGCATAAAGCATACGTGAAAAACGGTTCCTTCAGGAATGTAGGTTTTTTTTTTTTGCTGCGGGTCTATGGTCAGTATCGTTGCACCCCACTCATGCAGATACGAGGAACCATTCGTTAAGGTACCATCCATCAATTAGTTGATGAAAATGACTATCTACTGAGCAGGCGGAACAACCATCCGCTTCTCTGTAGGTGTGCAAATAGAGGCAAATACGTTCACGTCCATAGCCGGGCTACCCGGAAGTACGACGGAGAGATGCTTGCTACTGCTACAACCCTGACGTAGCTTAGCCCGAAAGATTAATGATCTTGCCGGCCCTCCGGGAGTTTCTGGTCCGGTGACGGTCTCGGGAGGAACAAACCGTGGAGAACCGACCGGTAGCGGGCAATCGAATTAAGGTTAACTCCTAAGGGTATGACATGGATTCGTTCGTACGCTTTACCTTTCCGGGAATGCGTGGGTAAGCGTGGCGCGGGTTGTTTCGAGCATCCAGTTTCGAAACCAAGCGGATTGATTTTGTATTGCCTATTGATTTATTCCCGGACTCGGTCACCGTCTTTATGTGAGTGGTGTGCCGCTGGGAATGCAAAGTATTCAATTGATCATAGTTAATCTAAGGCGTACTTTAGCAGCAATTTAACTGTGGAATCGTAAAGGTGATGTTGCCTTAAGAGAAACAATAGAGGACAACTGAAAATTTAACACTAGATTGTTCCAAGTTTTGAATCGTGGTCAAAATATTTACAAATTAAAAAAAATAGCTTTAGGAATTTTTATGAATACGACTCTTATGTTTGCAGAAGCAGTCATCCTAACGTTGTAACTTTGTTTTAATATTTTATTCAAAAACCTGCTGAGATAATTTTCCTGCTACAAAATGGCTTACAAAACTTGGTTTTAGCACGTCGTTGGACAGTCTGACCTTACTAAGAAAGGTGACTATTTCATCCAGACAACTGAGCGATAAAGCTTATGTTAAGAGTGAGTCAATTTGTATATCTGCAAAGGTATATTATAATTCTTGGCGATGGAACTCATTCGCAGATATTGAAATAATGAAAACTCTAAATTACGTATGAAAGAGTTATCTCATTCTTGAAAGAGCCTTGACTCTTCGTGGCTCACTTATTGTTGGCGCTAACGCTTGCACCTACGCCTGTAAACGTGCGTTGGATGATAAAACGTCAGGACACGCATCCGGTTAATGAAATGTGCGTGCGCTGCGTCAAGCGATCGGCCTCTTTTCCATCCAACCACCGAGGAGACAGGACGAGTTTTAGTGTTCGCATCACCCCGCTCACACTCAAAACACCTGTTGAACAATAAACGTAACACTTATGAAAGAGTTATATACTCTTGAAATAAATAACTTTTAATTGGATCATTTCACACTTTAGTTATGAATTGTTGAAGCTACTAATGATTCACTCATAAATCACTCATAGTTATATCACTTAAGAAAGAATAATTTCTATCATGATCAAAAAGTAATATCCAATATTCACGTTTCTTGCTGATGATTTACAAATAAATTATGACTTTTTGCATTAGTATGCATCCTGCATTAATATTAGTTAGACCTTAGTGAGTTATTATTTCCTTTTCTACATTGGATGGCTTAAACTACTGAAAATTGATAAAAACACAATTGATTGCATACCTTCAAGTGAAACTAAGTCTAATCTAAACTACTAGCACCGCGGAATTACGCTATTATAGAAGGATATGGATTCTACGTAACACGTGTTTCGTGTGTTAGAAAAGTAGATGATTTAATTCACCTATACTTAGGGATAATTTTTATCGATGAAGGTTTAATTTTTTTATTCATATAGAACGGCCTGAGCGTATTGCTGACGAAGGTCTTAATGTTTAACAACAAAATTACATTTGCGTTAGAGGGTTCAACAAATTTAACATACGATTTTAAGCTTTTACATTATGAAATTCAATAGTCGCATACTTTTTTTTGGAAATCTGCTTCAATAAAAAAAATATATCTGCTATAAACTAAAACACAAGCAGGTATAAAAAAGAACAAAAAAAGGTGTTATTATTTTGAAATCGAAAATCGTTAACTCCCTAAAATATGAATCCTCCACCATAACAGTATTTGAAGGTACGGATAAACGTTTTCTGTTTTCCAAAATTGAATTTCATTGCAGGCATAACAATCCAAAAAAACATAGAATAGAAAAAAACTCAACTCGGAAAACCCAAAAACCGTATGAAGGGAAATCAACCGACCATTTGATCGGAATCGCAAACGCAAACTTAGAGAAAATAAAATTGTACCTTGCAAGAAAGTGAATGTATGAAAACAGGAACGGAACGGAACGGAACGAAAAAAAAACAACAGCATCCTGATGTGAACCGATAAAACCTTATCCTGCCGCATCGGTCGTTGGAGCCACAATGTGCCATTGGTTTGAAAAATTCCACTTAGAAGGAATACTTCGTATTGCAAGGGTGTGGGTGGTAGTACGATTGTTTGCGGATGTCAGGAACAGTGCGAGCGATAAATCATATCCTTCTGCTGTACCGGACGATCCATTTTCCTTACGTGAATGCGTACGTACGGATCAATTCCATCATTTGCCGTGGTTCAATAGTACCGGTCAAGGGTTTCCTTCGGTTGCCGGTGGAAGGATGCTGTGGTAGTGAGTGGGACGGAAAACCAGAGTTGAGATTATATTTCTTACCCATGCTAAAGACGGCCTGCATACCGTCTTGTTGTGGCCGATGGTGTCTCAATCGATTAGTGCCAATACAATCAAAATTCTTTAACTGCTTCTACACATTTACATTTTACACTTTGGATCGTTTCGATTAAGAATGCTAATGAAAATTACTCCGTTATATGCATACTGTTGCTTCACACGCTTCACATCCCTGAGGAACATTCCTAAGGCAAATATTCCTACAAGGAATGGTTCCTTCACCAACCGTAACGTGGCGTCTATCCGATCGGACATCCTTACATTTTCCGCCCGCTTTTCCGCTCTCTCCACGTTCCACACCACTCTGTCTACCGTTTATAATCAAAAACCAACGCAATGAGGCACAAAATTGATGAATTACTGACTCTGCACCGGACGACGCTGGTCGTAAAATGGTTCCGTTCGGTCATTGGCAACGTTCGGTCAGGTTCAATTGATTCGCCCTTGCATTATTTGTTCGATGCTGCGCCGCCAAACGGTGGTAAGATTTCGTTTTGCGGGCTGCAGACTGGCTCAACAGCGCAGCAAAAACGGGGGGGATGGAATGATGTGTTTTGTGCTGCTGTTGGTACGGTTGTTGATTGTGGAAGGGCTGCGTTTGACGTGAATGTCAATCGGTTTGGTAGTTTCGGTGGTTCATGTACTTACGGCTCATGTGTAGAAGGAAAATATTTTGTCAATCTGGTGGAAGGCATATGAGAAATGAAAATAACGAGAAAAAACAGGACGTTTAACCAAGTGCTAAAAGTTTTGATGTTGTTTGATTTAAATTTTATGATGTAGGGCACGTTAATAAATACTCAATTATAACTACATGATATCAAAATGATTCATTGGCATAGCAAAAATGCGTGAAGAAACCGAGTAGAACAACAATAATATAAAACACTTGGAAGAATAACATGATCAACACAATTACTAATTTTTTTGTGATTTTTTTTTATTTTTTTATTGAAATTATAGCGGTTTTGAGCCTTTTATGGCTGCCTTCACCTGTAATTTTTTTGTAAAAAAAAACACATTTCCTCTAAAAAAAACTTATTCTTCAATACGTAGTGGTTGAAGTCAAACGGATCGGCACAGAGATCCGTTTTGTACCTGTTGGTCCACAACAAGATAGCTCATGGAGAGCTCATGGCGAGGATGAACCGAGGTTCATCAACTTGCACAGAGTGTTCCCAGGTGGATACACTGGAACACAAATTCACGTTGTGTTCCAGAGTGTCATCGGCCTGGAATACTCTGCTGCAAGCAATCCAACACGTCGATCCCGCCCTTACTCCTACATTCCTGTCCCTCCGCTTCCCTGTACTAACGAATATTAGTAAAAGTAAGCGGATCCAAATCCTAAGTTTGTTTGCAAACTACATCATCCACATTATTGGAAACAATAATGCTGTGATAGATGAAGAAGTCCTTAAATGTTCATTGTAACCTGTGTTTTTGTTTTTTTCCCCTTCTTTTTTGTTCCACCTATTTCTATTGTAAGCTAGTACATAAGTTAAATTTTCTCTTTCTTTTCTTTTTTAATAAACATTTTTATAAAAAAAAAAACGGATGCCCAAATGCTTTATCAATTTTACAAACGTCAAACAAAAGGGATAACTAAACAAATATTTTTTTTAATTTTTTGCCATTTTTGTAGCATTTTTTTTTTCATTTTTTTAGTCGAATTTTTTTTTCTTTCATTTTCATATTTTTGTCACTCTCTCTCTTCTTGGCTTTTTACGACCTTACATGTCACGCCGGCCATTTCTGGTTTACTACACTTATTTTACCACGTAGCCGGATAGTCAGTCCTTGCTATATTTGTCACTAATTGTTGTTAATTTATTAAGCTCTACTTCAATTTTTCTTTATTAGTATTTAATGAAAAAAATTTCTCTTTCTTATGACGTGCTTAACATATTACTTCTTGAACAACAGAACTACTTGGAACAAATTGTTGAAAAAATATTCTTTCTTTTGTGTCAGCTGTATTTTATATAAATTTTTCGACAAAATGAGTTGTTTTCTATACATGTAATTCCTTCTGCTAGTACAGAAATAATACTAAACTAAAACATTCCGACATTAACTTGTACGAAGCAAACATTGCTTATATAGTAATCTTTTAATCCACCATACCGGACACTAAAAAACGTTCATAAAAATTAAATACTAACCTCACTCTCTTCTCTCATGCCTGCTTCCTAAATTCTTCTATTTCTTAGAAAGAAACAAGCAACAATAAAATCTTCAACAAAAAAAAAATGTCATCCCTAACCATCAACCATCATCATAACCATCACGCGGCAAAAGTAGCCGCGACACTTGGGGAGGGATAAAAATTAAATTGCCTTTTTATTGCGACACTTCAAATGATTGCACAACGACACGAAACCACATACGCGCGGTTGTTGTACTACACACCGTTTGACATCGTGCTTAAGCCGACTTAAACACAGAACCAAACAAAAAAAAATATGTTCTGTGCATATCGTTTTGGGAAACGGACGAAGGAAAAGGATGCATCAGGCGGGAGAAGAGCACCATGCACCTTGACACCCATCGATCGGTGATGCCCGAAACCGGAGCACTTTCATCCGCGAAATATGTATCCGTGACCATATGAGCACTGACACGTTGGGCATAGAAGTAAGCTTTTTTTGCATACTTTCGCGTTTTACGCACACGAACGTGTGTCAAAAAAAATCACTTAGATATCACCCAAAAGTCACGTGATATACGTGAAATGGAATTAGTGTTCTGCATGAAACATGACAAAACAAAACAAGAAACACCCGGTTGATTAAAAAAAGGAAACTGTATTATTTTAAAAGCGATTTTTCAAGAAAAATAAATCTTTTGAAAGAAATATTTTCATAATCCTTAGTGTGTGCGTGTGCGATGATGGCGTTCATTTCACCATCCTACAGACCACGCACGTGAGCGGCATCTATGCAAAAACAGCGAAAACCCAATCGAAATATGCTACAATTCTTCACCGCCGTACAGTAATGGTCTCTAGGTCACTCCCTCATTCACCACCATCGGTTTGGGGGCCACTTTTTTCATCTAATCAACAACGGCTCAACCGTGCTTCCATTGGAATGCGTCAAACGAGATGAACCCTCATCGAGCTGACCCCGATCAGGCCAACCACCCAGCATTATTCCTCCTATCTCTTCGTGCAAGGCACCTAAACGACCAGATAGCGATGGATACATCCCTAAACGATTCGAACGATAAGCGGGAACACCGGTGAAAAGGGTGGCGGCAGGCAGGGGGGGGGGGGGGGGGGGGAGAGTAATGTGGAGAAAAAAGGTGAGGAGGCACACCGAAGTGGCAATAATCTTGATGTACAACACCCAACAACATCAACCAGCATCACGAACAACCAGTATAAGCATTCCCGTCTTCCGCCCATTTCAATGCTCCACATCCTTCGAATGGATTCCGCACCTCGGCCACACAGCCGGGACGGCACTTCAATAAGTGAATGATATGTGTTGTTGTACCCTTTCCGCTCATTTCCCCATTGATGACTGCAGTGCCATCAGGGTGGTGATGGATAAAGACAGAGAGATAGAGAGAGGGAGGGAAAAGGAGAGAAAGATATAGAGAGTGAATAAATCGACCACCGTCAACGAGGCACGGACAACGAGAGAAGCAAAATGGCAGCGCGGTGTTAAAAAATGTGCTTCCGTTCCGGATGTATGCGGTTGTTTCCTCTACCCAGTTGCCATGTCCTCCACAAACCTTCCCCCACAAAACAACACACACCGTCGGCCGCTTACAGCACCGGATGGGACACGTTCCGCTCGGTAGCCAAGCGATCGACTATAGTCCCTCGGTCTCGGTATGTCTGTGTATTGGCACGGGTGTAAAAATGTTTATACACCATAAATTTTGCGGAAAGGAAATAAAATTTTATAAAATATTTTATTTCGGGATTATTATTTATATGTACCCCTTCGTGGCCCCGTCATCACTTCGATTCACTTATGATGGAGCTACCCCGACACAAAGTTCTTAACGGAGATGAGTGAAGCATGGTGCTAAAGGTAACACCCTACATACACACCGATCGTCATTGGCAAAAAAGGTTCCAAGTAGCGAAGTAGCAGCACTGTGAAAGGTTACAATATAAAAGGAAGAAAGGTATTTTCTTTCGCTTTGCTTGTGTAACGATGTATCGATCTCACTTTCGGATTTTCCCTTTCCGACCATAAGTCAAACGAGGAAGCAAAACTAAGAGCCAAACCTCCTCGTACACCTAACGCTGCCACGCTAAATTAAGAAAGCAAGTAGAAGGTATGCTGAGCAAAGTTACACCCAAGGGTGGTTTCCTACTACGAAGGAAAAAAACGCATCGAAATGATAAATAATGTGTTTTATGGTACGATTTGCCAAGTTTTTGCCACTGTTTGACACTCGATAAAAAGCAGCTTATAATTGGTGGAAAAATATAATGCACAATTAATTACTTCTTTTGTAGCGAGTGTGTTTTAATTGTTTATTGATGGGACTCAGACTGAAAATTTAGCACAAATTTTGGGGACTTTATTCTCTTTCTACTACCGAGCAGTTTGTGCACTACTCATTAGCCATTTTAAAAGATGTAAAATTTAGAACATCAAGCCTTCATGAACTTCAAGTATTTTGAATAGAATACTTCAGTAAAGGATACCATAATTATGGATTTTCGTAATATGGTCTTAGATTGTGTTAAAAGTTTACAATTATTTTAGATCAATATTCTACTTAGCTCTACTGGTTTAGATATATTTATTATTTGTAGATGAGGATCTCCGTTTTGAATCTTATTCTAATCAATTCTTCTTCTTGATGGCTATATCATCCATTTGTTTCCTGGAAACTTGATTTAAGGATAGTCGTTTCTGCCCACGACTATATCCGATCTCTTATAGGTCTGGATCTCCACTTCATGTTGTCAACGACCGCCAAAGGAAGTATCGTCGCTCGAAAATGATGAAAGTTTTGGCGTTCTTCGCCATTATTGTCCAAGACTCAGAGCATTTATACATTTATTTTGTTTCTTGAAGAAGTCATCTAAATCTTGCAAGTTTATGGAGCTCGTAATATGCGACTACGTCTAAGCTACTTCGAGTTCGTCGAAATAAAACGATACTTTGCTTCCCTGGTTGACTATGTCACAGTCAAAGCATCCGGCAAGCGTTGTCTTCGTCGAATTGATCCTCAATCTAAATTGGCCTATTTGAAACCTTTTAGCTATTCTTGTTCCAATTTCTATTCTTAAAGACTATTAATCGAAAACAGAACTAGTTTGTGATATTATTATGATGATATTAAAAATGATACTAAATAAAGATGATATAAAAGTGGGCTTTCTATATATGTTCACCAGTCAATAGTCGTAACACTGGCTTTTATTTGGAATTTTAAATAGACATTAAATTTGAAGCACTGCATTTTTGCTATTCACCGATTCTTGGCCAAACTGTTGTTCGAGAAGAATCAGAGATAGTAACGTTTAAATAGTAACTCTTGTTAACTTATAGTAACCTTTTACTCATTCCACTCAAACAAAGATCCTAATTCCAAAGCCAAAGGATTGTCAACGATAACAACTTTAAAGTAACATTATCAAACTATTGTTTTACTTGTTCCGTTAAAGAGGACACCTCTTTATGCTAAATAGAAATTCCACTCTCAACTTACGACTCTTAAAGGTTCCTGTTTTTGTCCGAACAATTTCTCGTAACAAAACAAAACCTCATCCTAAAAAATGCTTACTCCACAAAGACAAAATCACCTAACAACACTCTGGGAACCGTTTATTGTGATCTAATCGGAGCATCTAGCATCTAAAATAGCATCACTTAAACATCCATTTCCTTTCCCTCAACTTCCCTTCCTTCCCCGGCCCCAAAACATAGCACCACATCAACACATTGGGGTGTGTAAAAATGCAAATCGGCCTTCTCGCGTTTACATGAAAAATCAATTTCGTCTAATCTACATCACGGGTTTATCCCGGTGTGAGAGTGTGAACCAAATTCACGCGAGTTCCACCAGAGTGTGTGTGTGTGTGTGTGTATGCAAAGCACGCGTGTTCCGGTGGAGAGTTTTCAACTTTGCCAACCAAGCCGATGATGTGATAACCGCAGCCACTCATCTCGCCAGCACACGGACATCTCGTAAGGTTTCCGGTTCCGGCCAACCATCGATTCTACCATTCTCCAAACTCGGGCCCCGATCATCCCAAAACGCTTGCGGTGTCCGGGGGTAAGCTGCCAATTTCGCTTCCGGGCTTTTCGGGAACACAAGTGAATGAGTCGCGTTTCCTCGTGCGATCGTACCGTGTGATACGATTTCCGTTACATCCATTTCCGGCTTCCCGTGTGTACCACGCACACGGTACATGACGGTACCGGGCCAATTGAGGAGGCGAGAAAAAAGTAGTTGAAAATGCCACCGAATAAAATATATTTCCTTCATACGCTCTACACGGGGTGGAAGCTTTCACGGGTTGGACTGCGTTACCGGTGGTTACACCGTGTTTGGCAACCGATTCGTCTGATGTACGGTAATGTGATTGGAATCGTGCCATATAGTGCCTATTTTCCACTTCGGTAATGTAACACCGTGTGATTATTTCATTAATATTCATCGTAAATCTAGCGGCTTCTCGTGACGGCTGCGATGCGGTTCAATTCACCATCGGAAGGCATTCAAGGGGTGGAAAATATTCGTGTGCTTTTTGTATCTTGCCAAATTTTCTTCTTTTTTTCTCTCTCTGCAGGTGTCCTCACGGTTAAAGAATATTTCTTTCATTCGAAGCGAAAAGAACGTGAGCTGGAGGCTCATTTTTTTCTCACAAATTCTCCTCACGTACCGTGTCGCTCGTGCTATTGCACGCTCCATGATGCACGAGTCGGTTTTTTTTTCTTCCTTCAGCCCACACAAAACTGCAGTTCCTGTGCCCGTGTGTGTGTGTGTGTGTGTTGAGAGTTTACTTGTTTGCGAAGTGGAAGGATTTTTCCACACCTTCCCTTGTTTCCACGGTACGACACGGGAAATGTAAACATGACAGTTTACTCATGACTTTCCGATTGAATGTGATAGATTTTCCACCGCCATCATAACCGCGTCCAAGCAAATTTCTCTCGGAAGCTGGCAGAAAATGGGATGGATGTTTTAAATTTCATCACAAGCGTGTAACAGCGAACACCGCAACCGGAAACGATGATTACAGGGTTTTCAAGTTCACCTGGCAAAAAGGTCTATGACACTTTCAAGTAGATTATTAAGTTGCCGTTTGACGTTTGGAGACTTAAACGCTGCTAGCGTTTCCATACAAACTGTATTATTAAGTCAGTGATTTTAATTTTACTTTATTGAATCTAGCTGCTCAACAAAAGCATTTTAAACGACTGTTTTTTTGCAAAAAAAGTTTATAAAAATCCTTAAGATTATTTATTTGTCGAGTCTGTTTAAAGCTCTCTAGATTGAAACACTGAAAGCTTTCGTTTAAAATGAGTCAGGTTTAAACAGAATCAGCAAGTGATCCTTCACACTTGATCTTCAGATCTAATTTGATAAATTCTAGGTGATCTTCAACAAAATCCTAAAATGACTGCAATTTTACCAGATGACTCGAAAACCCTGTATCGTAACACCGAGATTGAAAAAAAAGAGATAAGCACTACGGTGAAAAACACAAATAATTAACGATGGATTACTCGCGCTCAGCAAACACAAACGATGACGAAAACGGTTCTACGCTGGCGACGATTTGTGTTGGCAGTTTTATCCGTTTTTTCCCTTATTGCTGTACTGGCCAACAGTTGGTAACGGCTGTTCTTGTATCGGCGTTTTCACGATTTTCCACCCGCAACTGGTTGTATCTCGGTTGTATTCGCTTGATAAAAAGGCAGCCATTCTACTGTGGCGCCTATCTTGCCTCCGCCTGATTGGGATTGTCTTTTGCTGATTGTAGCAGAAAAAATTCAATAAAAACCGCCGACGAGTAAAAGCCTCCGTGCATCGTGCATTTAAGCGAACCGCACAACGGTAAGTGCTCGGGTGGAAATATAAATGGAGGGGGCGAGGATAACCTCAAGGCTGAAGGATATAAAACCGAACCGAGCATTACAAACAAAACTGCACCGGTTTTGCAACCGTCAGCCCTTAAATAGTTCTCGTTACGAAAGGGCAAAGATTATTACTTTTTCCTTTTACGTGCTCCCGCCGCACCAGCAAACCCGAACCGGTGGCACTTGATGTCATTATTTGGCTGAGTCGTCACGTTTCGATTGTCGATGCGAACCCGGAGTGCGTTTTTGCAGTTGAATGTTAAGATTTAATAAATACGAATCTGAATCAATCATTAATAGGTTGTCCTTTTTCTTTCATTCGCTCGATTCCAAACAAACGAACATTACAATTTTTGACACCCGTTACTTTAGGTGCTATTTTGCATTTAAAAACGCGACTGAAGCGCGTTGGAAATAAAACATAAAAATTCCCTTCTTCTATTCATTGGTGTAAAATGTGAACACACCTTTTCATTGCAGCAATAGCGAGACATTTTCGTTTCCTCCCAAAAGCGACACCAAACCCACCGTGATCCGTAACACACGTATGTACGTATGGGGCGGGAGTAGGTGAGAATAAGGGTCCGCCAGCATTCAGCGCGCAAAGATCGGAAATATCATGTCCAGGAAACATTTTGGCATTTATATTATCAGCACCGAGGCGCTTTCACACGAGCCGTCAAGTAGTGGCGCATTGTGTAGCATTGCCCGAACCCGGACCAGGTTT
Organism: Anopheles funestus; assembly: GCF_943734845.2. Classification (NCBI taxonomy): domain Eukaryota; kingdom Metazoa; phylum Arthropoda; class Insecta; order Diptera; family Culicidae; genus Anopheles; species Anopheles funestus. The sequence goes on along the minus strand of NC_064598.1, from coordinate 81,658,208 downwards.
CTTTGCATACCTTCGTCAGCACGTTGCAACGCTGCAAATCCACCGAAAACGGAGGGAACTGTGGGAGGTTTTGGGTGAAACAGTGTGCCTACAGCGGGAACTGGCTGTGTATGGAAAATGAAATGCCAGCCTACGGCACTACTCTCGAGTGGTATTTAAGAATGGTTGTATGCAGGGGTAGTGGAAGTGAGAGGATTGCGAGGAATAGCCGGAACGGAAACTCCATTCCTATTGCCTAGAACAGATGCCTCTGGTGTGGAACAGAGTCTCTTTCAAATGCAAGTGACTGGTGTGTAATGCTTTTGGGATGTATAAATTTCAACTACCATAAAACAAGGCTTTTTTATCAAACAATTATAAAAAGATTAAAATAATTAAGATATCAAACATCATTAAAGTACTAGATCTAAAACTTAGAAAAACAAAATAAATATATATAGAACAAATTTCCAAACGATAAAATGATAACAATGAAGATATTATGACAAAGAATCATTTTCAAATTCAATTCAAATTAAAATATTACCATTAGTTAAATAATTTACGAACAAAACATGAAAGAAGATAAAAAATAAAGTCAATTAGAGTTGAAGATTTCATCCAGAAACTTGGATTACAAGTGGAAAAATCTATCCATAATGTAAAAAGATTTAGGATTTTTTGTTTGATTATTAAAATTTGAACTAATAATTTACTTTTAGTTTGAAACGCAGAACAAAAATTAAATCAATTGTTTATTCATAAGTTTTCTAATGCTAGAAAAGATTCTAATAAAAGTTCTTTGTGTCTGGAAATTGCGTTTAAAAGCATGCAAAATTATTTTTAATTTTTTTTCTCACACACCAGCCTCGTATTTTTTTTTTGCTTCCCTAATATATCACTCATGTCTCTCATCATGTCTCTAACATCGGTCGTCCTTGCAACGCTTAGGTGGAATTAGTTTTCTGCTCCCGTAGGCAAACAGCCACGATGCCATGATTATGGGATGCAAAAATTAAAAACATACTAAAACACGAATAGAAGATCGTGCAGGAAGAGAGAAAGAGAGAGAGAATGATAAAGAGAAAAAATGGCCCCGTGGCACTGTAGCACTGAAAATATTAATTACACATCAAGCTTCTGCGTTCAATTAATGTGCCGGGATATTAACCGGAAGCAGATTCATGGTGGAAGCGGTAGACGCATGGTAGCAGAAGCTGCCACATGATGATGAAGAAGCAACAGCACATGACGATAATGGGGAAGGATGATGCCGAAAGCCAGGGAGACAACCGAAAGGGTTAGAAGGGAATGGCAAGTGTACCGCCGTAAGCGGATGGTGGTTGACGAGAAGCGGAAGTGTATGTAAATAGTGCATAAGTGCACAACACAACACAGGGATAGGGAGAGCGGTTGTTTGGTAGCCGAACAATCAGTAGAACTGATATGATTTCATTCAAAAAACCCCCCCATTCCACAGACAGGACAAACACAGAGACACACGTGTACATTATGGTGTACGGTGACGCTGATGGTGATGCCATCAAGCAGACCAAACACACTGGAGCGATGTAACTGTTTCAACTGGTACCGTGGAAGGGCTGCATGGTTGTCAGAGTGAAGCGACAGTTCGCAACAACGCTAGAAAAACACGAACGAAGCTTCGGATGTGATGATCGCGCCACTGACCATATACATTGCTACGCGTTGTACATCCGTCTTTTGCTGGATGCGGGCACAACTCCACATTCCACGGCAAGAGAATGACGAATGAAGAAGGTGGGTGGAAAGATGTGACATAAATGCGCATGAAACGGCGAATTGTTTTAAATGAATGTTGGAGCGCACGACCCAAACGCATCGACAGCAGACTAGCCCGATACTGACGATCATCTACCACCCGGGGGATGGTGGTTTTAGCACCGATAAGTGTAAAACGCATCAACTACAACTTGCGTGCCTTAGGTGTTCCGTGTTCCGTGAATTAAGATGTGTTGGCGAACCGAAAGGGATGTGAAAAACCACGCGTACGCACTCGAAAGGCGCGAACAAGCTTTACTCATTCCGTTCCGATCGATCTGGGGCGTCCTGGGTGCGCATTCTTCGCTGCAATTGCTTGTATCGGGCAATGGGCAATCGGAAGCAATACGATTATCCATTAGCGCGCGAATTCTGATCGGGAATTCTAATTGAAACATGAAATAGCACAAATATTTTCACCTGCACATGGGACCGGTTATAGTCCGCTACAGTAAGCTTAGACATTGGGAGGTTAAAGATTCGAAGGGAAAGGAGGCGAAATAGCTGAAGCAAATCAAAATTTCCAAATAGTTTCAGATCTGGAGAAAGGAAAAAGGAATGTTGCTGTTGTTCAAATCAAATCTCGAACGTGTTGCACTTTCCAACAGCCAAAAGTCCAGTCATTGTTGCAACTTCATTTTGGCTAGCGCACCAGCCAACCGGTTTCAAACATTTCACTAAATAATCGAACCAATCGAATGGAAACAATAAGTTTTTTGGGGGTAGTGAAAGAAAAACTTGTTGCTGCCAAAGCAAAGCAAACTGCTTGCGTTTGACAATGCGATCGTCGGCAGCTAAGTGGGGATCGATTTAATGCCGATTATATGGCAATTTTTTATTGAGAAACAAAAAAGTTTTCGTTCTGTAGCAGCAAGTTCGCGCCAAACAAAAAACAAAATGGAGGAAAAGAACCATAACTCATCGTTTGGAAAATTTTGTTCGGTAAGGTTTCCGCTTTTTTCGTTCTTATTTGTCTCACACAGATTGCTTTTTGGTCGTTTCGTGTGCTATCCAGTTTTTTTCTTGTTTGCGACTGTATCCATTTTGGTGATAGAATAAAAAGATGGATAGCTTTCTTCACTAGATAGAGCATCAGCTAGTTCTTGATGCGGTGAACGTGCGTCACGCATATGATGATCCCATCACCAACCAGTCCAATCAAATATGTCATTCGATTTCACTACCGATGGTCGTGTAGTTTTTTTTTCCTCCCCTCCGTTCGGAACTTATCAATAAGACATAAAGTACACCGCGCAATAAAATAATGTGACTCCATTGAGGGTTAGGGAATTCCGTTTCTAGGCACAGAGAAACGTGCAAGACCAAAAAAAAAAACAGGTGATGGAATTTGTTTTATTCCCTCCCTTCTGCGCTTTTGCTATGATCTTTTCCCTTCCTTCTTAACCCTTGTTTGCTTATACCAAATCCACCCAGCAGCAGACAAGATTTGAAATGGGTGAGAATAATAGATTTAAAAGTTTATAATCACGTTTGACTGATTCTCACCGGTTGGGGTCCATTTTTGGGGGGGCAGCAAAACGAATAGTCCCTGCCCCGTAACAAAGCCAGCGGCATGACAAACGGCGTACCTTTATCCGTCTTTTGTACGTTTGGTTTGGTATTATATCTTGGCCGGCAAGTTGGTACAGAGGCAAAATACCCTTCTAATTCGGAGATTACAAAACTTATCCCTACGCCGAAAATGATCGCACCTAGCTAGGGGTAGAATAACCGGTGGAATGTTCCTAGGAAAGGTAAAATAAAAGAGCGCACATGGTAACGGATGGGAGGATACGCAGAACAAAAAAAAAACAACATCAAAACCCAACTTGACTATCTTCCGGGGTGTGTGGAACGCACGCCAAGATTTTCACAAACACGTACACATACACACAAACGGAGAAATACATAAACGATGCTCAAGATGCCTACTAACTCTTATTTATCCTTCTCGTGGGGCCTTCGCTGGGAACCGTCGTGTTCGCTGGGTTGACTCTGCTGTTCCACGATGGAGGCGCCTTGTCTTTGACGCGAGCCATACCGGTGGCGGGAGGATTGGTAGGGAAAACCAGCGAGCGTGGCCGGAGATTGTGGTCAGGGCTTAGGGTTTTATGTTTATCCTCTTGTTGCGCGCCCCGAGCGTGAGTTATGGCGCGGTTTTGTCACCCATCCTGGCGTGGCGTCCTTTTGCGACTTTCGGCTAAGACTTAGGGGTGGCTCTTAGTATACCTTCGCAGTACGGTGCGAAACGGATGAATGGGTGTATGTTGCTTTTTTTTTATTTTCGTTTAGGTTTTGGTACTCTTGTTTTTCGGAGTAACATTGTTTTTGAGCCGCTAGAAGTACCTTTTTTTTTGGTTGAGTTTGTGGGATTAAAGCAAGCACTCGGAATGCAGCAGATGTATGAAGTAGAGACTACAGTGTACACTACCTTTCGCAATAGAGATCCATAGTTGACCGGTTTTTGGTGAGTGTCGTTTGTATGATGTTGTGCCGTGAAGCCTATTATATGATATAATCCGTTTTCATAGTGTCGTTTCGGGTGAAGGCCTGAAGAGCTAACATAGCTATTTAATTCTGTTTGTAAACGATGACGTATTCAAAAATTAAAATTCAGAAATAATAATCATTAACTTATCCTAGAGTATCGTAGAATGCTTTAATAATTTGATCGTGTATAGTCCGCCAAGGTATTCGCGATGTCACTAATGTTAGACGAACAACTTCGTACATACAACTCAGGAAATTGGAAAATATTTGACGCTGATGGAGAAAAGATTATTAAATCTGTAATTACTTATGCTTACACTACAACTGATTTTACATCCGATAGGATTTTGTGCTTTGGGAATCAAAAACATTAAATAAAATATTTCTAACACTTTCCACAAAATTTAAGTATATTTTCTTGTTCCTTAGTCGCCATGTTGAATCAATCATCCATCGTTTCTTGCATCTTGATAAGGAGAGGCCGTGCTCATACTAATATTATTATTCCGTTCAAAACTTCTGTGGGTTTTTCTTATTGCTTAAACGATGCTTCCAAACGTTACATTCTTCCATCTCCAGAAGTACCAGAATCTTGCCTGGTTCCTTTTTTGGGAGCCATTTTTCAAGCTCCCTCTCCATAATTGATCGCTGATTCCCCATTCGCAACCATGGTAGCCCTGTGCATTACCATCAATAGGTGCTAGGACATACGTTTGAAAGATCTGTCTTCAGTCGACAACCGATCATACGATCGTATTTGCAACAGCTAATATACTGTTGGGGACAGTATACAAACAACTAATATACATTGACTCTTGACTATTGGTTCATATATTATTTTGTGTGCTTGTCTCCTGTTTTGGTTCCAACAACCAATTCTTGACACCAATACTCGCGAGATATACAACTCTTCATTGTATTATAATTTCTGTTTTCAACCTGTTCTGTGATCTTTGGCCTTTTAAGCAACGGCCCTTTGACTACTTTACAGATTTCAGTATCAACTCTTTTTTGCCTGTTATTTACTCTATTAAATCGATATTATAAAGAAGTTTAACTAATAATAAATAAATACTACAACTTTGATATTTTAATGAAAGATTTTAGATGAGTAAATAGTCGAATTAAAGAAAATCATTTAACGGCTGAATGTACTGTACCAAACGGTGAATTCGCGTATTGTAATACATTTTTTTATTATTTTGAATTGCATTGTAAATAGTCATGAACTAGTACTTAAATTTTATTTTTGCATTGTTTGCAAGACTTTACAATCCCAAACAAATTGCATTTCTTCCACGTCTGTTTTTCCAACAAATCCCTTAAAACATACACACATCAGAGGCATAAGATGTCTTCGTTTATGTCTTGCCATAAATGAAGCAAAGGATTTCCTATGACAGTGTGACCGTCCAACCAGCCAGCGAGGTGCTTCCCTTCTCTTACCAATAACGGCCCAAAAAAGGGACGATAGAAAATCTATACTCAAGTACTGATTTCCACCCCTTTCGATAGAGGGGTGCCGTGCCGTCTGTTCGTTTCATTTCGATGCTTGTTGGATTTATTACTGTGCAAAAGTTTTTGCCCCGACCGTCCGCTGCGATTGTGTAAGGCTTTACAGCCGCCTGTTGATGTTGCTTCTGTTGTTCCCGATGATGCAAATACAAGGATTCTTATGTTTTCCCGGTGTACGAGACGAGTTCACGTGTCTTGAGTGAAAGAAGTGTAGAAAAACAATGGATTGAAGACAGTCGGAAGAGCCTGTTCGTGGTACGAGTCCCTGTTTATCCCTGTGTATTTTACGAAGCCATCCCATTTTATGCGAGATGATGTGGATGTTTTGTAATTTTGTAGACTTTACAATCTACTTAACAACCGAGGAGTCACATAAAACTTTCCCACTCGATAAACTGCTGGAACAGGGGACCAGGGTTGATGTAATAGGTGGAATATTCCGTAAGAGAGATGTTAAACGACAGAGCCGTAAGATCAGGGACATTCGTAGGAAAGGTTGAATTATTTTGATAGGTTTAATTTTCATAAAGCACATAACTTTGGACACATAATTGGAAGCTAATATTGAAAATTGGTTTACACATCGTTAATCAAAATAGCTCATAAAATTGTTAATTATTATGACACGATACTTTGTGCGTATTTTGGACATTGAAGGAAAAACATAACTTCGTGCTAAGAAATGATCACGTTTACTCTACTATCGCAATCGTTATGATAGTTTAGAAAACATTTCACCCTCGATACACCCTCGCGTCCAGCACGAACGACGTAAGTTTGTATCATTCGTTTAATTTTACGCCTTCAAATTCATCGTCCATCTCAATCAAAAAGCACTTCACATCATCGACGCACTTTAAAATTGACGATTTTTTAAAGACTCTTCCCGATACTTCCCGGGATACACAAACTAGCCAGTAACAGGAACAAATATACCTTTTTTTTCTAACCTCTATAAAACGTTACGAAAAAGGCTGCTCTGAGGTTCTGAGGAGAAACGTAAATGGAAAGGTTATTCACAACTTTCCTTTCTTCTTACCAACCCGTCCCACCCGTTGATAATTTTCCTCACTCTAGTTCTTCACTCTTGTTAAAGGTAGATTAGGGATTGAAAATAAGGCAATAATCATAATCTAGCTGAAAAATGAACTTTGCCCACTTCAATAGTGCTTCTCTTGTGTTGGGGAGCTTAACGCGTGAACGCTTCAAAGGAAGGTGGTAAACCCATTCCCCCTTCTCACCCATCCACCGGCACTTTTGCCCCCCCAGTTGTTATCCTTTAGTGGTTGTGCAGGTACCGTATCCATATCTTCTCGTTGTGGTGGAGTAAGTTTACCGTTTTTGTGAGTTGCCTTTTCTTCACCGAAACGAGCCACACTTCCGACGGATGTTGCGGCTCTTTTTTTCGTCTTGCCCCCGCGAAAGTGTGAAGTCATCCCAAAGATCACGTTCAACAACGAGAGAATCCCTACTCGTGGTCTCACGTTTTCTTACGTGTTTTTTTTTGTTCTTGGTTTGTTTGCAGGTTCTGAAGTGTACGGATGTTATGTTCACACACCGCAGCTCATAAAGTGCAACAATCTACGGCCATATCGGCCCATCCACATGGCCAGTGTGGACATGCAGGTGTACGGTGTTTAGCTTGCAAAAAGTCATCAACATTCACTGGTCTTTTTTTGCGCTAGCGATGGCATGCGAAGGAACGGAACAGGAGGCAAAAGTAATTGCCGTTTGATGATGCGAGGCTCATCCTTTTCGACCATCATCACAGAGCGCTGGTCGGCATAGAAATTGGCTACTCACGGTTTGGTTTGTTACAACCACCGGAAGACTCACTCGCCTACTAACAATCTGCACGAGGTGGAACTTTTATATGACCGTGGGCTGATGATGTGAAATAGGTTCGTGCATGCGTTACCGTTTGCGCCAAGTTGTTGCGCATCATCGCGAGACTTCGGATTTGGCCTTACACGAGACTTCGTTTCGCGAGACGAACCACGAGCCCGTCGGGTCGGATAATTTTTTGCCGAAGGAAAACGACCAATTTTGAATCGTCCTTCGGAAAATCGTACATCCGAACTGATTTCGTTCGAAGGGGAAATTTACGCTTATGATGCTGCGCAGAAAACTGATGCAATGAAAATGGGGCCTTCTTGGAATGGGTGAACACATGTGTACAGAAGGGCACAAGGGCTGTGTGAGAAAGATTTTGTACAGGGTGCTCATTAACGTTCCTGCATATTTGCTATTTAATAGTTATTTTGTTTAAAACTGTGATAAAGAAAATAATTTACTTTAAACTTTCTTTTTTGTTTATATTTAAGAAATGGAAAAGTAAATTTGTATTTTTTACTTATTTTATATATTCTCAGCAAATTTTATGTCGCTTCTCATGTTTTCTTTTCTTCTTTTGCTTTTTTTATTAGTTTCATATGTTTTTATTTCAATTTGTCATTCGTAATTTGAATTAAAAAGTCTTATTACTTGTTCATTATTTATGTTTTATTTTTATTTTATTTATTTTATTGTTTTTGGTTTTTGTTTTCAATGTTTTTTCATGTACAGGGATGTCTTTACCCATATAATTTTATTGTATAGTTATTTATATATCTATTTTTTGCATGTGTGTTCTAGCTCATCTTGATGTTTTAGACTTAACGAACTTCAAAAGCATGCCTGTGAACTAATGCATCACAATTTCTTTTTTACTATCTAGCTAGTTTTTGACCCCAGTTAATTTGTTAATTAATAATGATAATAATGTGTATCGAATTTCAGGAATTTTTGAGAAATCCTGAGCATAAGTTCATGGGACATTCCTCTTATTCTTTTTTTATTTTTATGAAATATTACATTTCCATTACTCACTTCTTCATATTGTTTTGTAAAGATGAAAGTTGCATATTATGTCGAAAGAAAATTTCTAATTGGGTAAAAATAAAATTGATAAATTTTTACTTTTAAGACACACAGTGTACTTACTTTACCTCATGAGAAGAATATAAGTTTTCTCCATTTGCAGGGGAAAATGTTTCCCTTTAGAAAAGCACAACCTGCAGCATCTCGCAGAAGGAAAATCTCGAACAAACACATCCACAAACGGTGGGGTTTGGATGATTCTCTCCCGGCAAATACCAACACAACCATCTCACTCTCCCAGCATCGCACACACAGACAAAAGAAACACATCGCGCATCGCCGGAAAGGATAACCGTCCGCTGGAGAAGAACCGATTTCTTGGGCTTGGCGGCACAAACGTACAGTGGGGTTAGGCAAAAGTTGAAATGGAAATGGTGACTCGGATGCTGGATGTACGTCCGAGCGAAAGGACCGACCAGACGGTTTCCAGCGACCGACACGAAGGAGGGGGTCCCGGGGTATAAAAGCGCCGGAAAAAATCTTTCCTGCGAAAGTCGTCCGTGTGACGTTCGTTCGAAAGCATTCCAAGCGTCCGCTTGTGTCCGTATTGTATGTTTTTGAAGTTCAGGGAGCATCGCTTTCACGGCGTACCTTTTTGGGTACGTGCGTATGTGAGGCTGTGTAAGTGCGTGTGCGTGTGTGTGTGCTTAGTTAGAAACATTTACTGCAATTGCAGCTGCAGCTTAGTGCATCGGAAAGTGCATCGTATGCGTTCGTGCATTAACTGCATCATCATGCGTAACAATTGCGTGCGTGCATCGCATGCAACACTGGACAGAACAATTAATGATGCGACCGGTGCATTTGAGTGGTGCAACAGTGCAATCAGGTTGTGTGATGCAGCAATGAGAGGAATTAGATGACTTTTTTATCAGATGCTTAGAAGCGTGCAACGATGCTAGTGTTTGAGATTAGTGGGAACTTTAAGCGGATGTTAGAGAAGGATAATGGTTCCGGAAAATTTTTGGTGTTGTTTTTTAGCGAGTTAAATATTTTTCCGAAATCCAAAAAGAAGTTGTTATAGCAGCATAAGCGATAAGGTTAGATTTTCTTAAATGTATATGAGGAATTTTGTTAAGAAGAAATAATTAACACTGACAGCTGGTAGCTAGTGCTATTGTGTTGTGAAAGATTACGTTAACATTTTCGATTAAAATTGAGAACAATATCGAAGAGCAGCAGAGCTTACACGCAGCTAAATGAGATTGTTCTCCGCTTGAGAAATCTCTTTATAATGAGTTTCTTTTTTTACACCAAGGAAAGGTATCATAAGGTTAACTTTGCTCCCAAACCGCGTGTCAATTGCTTTAAACACTCTCATCCTTGCACACAACTACAAAGCCACTTAGGATCCACATCTCCCAAAAAGGGGTTTTCCCCGTTTCTAACCAGCTAAATCATTCGGTGGAGAAGACTTTCCAGATAAAAGCAAAAGAAAAGGTGTTTTTTTATTCCATTCCTACCATGAAATGTCAAAACGTTAGTCATCCTTGCTGCTCCCGGAGTGTGTAAGTGTGTGTGATTGGTGTGAGTTAGTGCAAGTGATTTCGAGTATTAGAGAGTCGCCACACACATGTACCGCGTGTATTCGTATTGCTTCAACAAGAGACAAACTTTTAGCCCGAGAGTGGACACGCCACCATAACACTCGCGAACGCCTGTGTTCCTGTGCGATCGGATGGCAAACCCCCACACACACGCTGACCACACACATCCTACCGACCAGTGGTGACCAAAAAAAAAAGGTGATTATAAGTCCGAAGCCGCCGCTACTGGTGCTGGCTTTGGGGAGAAAATTGATTGAAATACCCGTGGCCCACCGTGGTGGGCAGATTATGCGTAACACGGCGAAGGTGTATTATATAATCGTTTGGCAACCGACAGATAAGGGCTGACGATGGAAGTTTTAAGCATGCGGTTGTTTAGACCGTTTTAATCTCCACAATCACTGCGATTTGGAAATGGGTTTGGAAAATGTTAAAAAAATTATATAATGTTTGAAAATATTTTGCAAAACTTTGCACAGAATTTCTATTATTTTAATTTACTCAAATATTTAAGGTGATTATTATTAAAGATTCTATTAATAACTGTTTGTTAAAACATAACATTACTAATTTTTTTTATATAATTAATTTATTTGATTATCTATTCATATAAGTTGTTTAAAGATATAAATGAAAAAAACATTTTTTTAATATTGCTCAATAATATCAACAAATATATACCATTTTTAAAAACACTTTCATCTTCTTTCTTAATATATTTTTATTGAAATAATTTTAACAACTATTATTAATCGTAAGCAATCGCTTCACTATCAGCACATATCAAATACTCAATAGGTGATCTTTAATGGCTTATGCTTTATCAGCGCTTACCTTTCGATCCATTGACACGCTTTGTTATTCAAAGGTGATTAGAGTACTTTTTCCGATTTGCTGCCTGCTTCCAACCCCAAAACCCAACCAAGCGAATAAGCTCCAATTAGTATGGAATACCCATGCGACACCCACGACAGCTTGTGTACGATCGGAGCTAATCTACTCAACAAAAAAAAGGAAAAAATGAAGTCCTTCTTCTATATCTTAGGCAGAAAGTAGGTTACCAGTAGAAATAGAACAAAACAAAAAGACCTCAAGAGCGCGCGTGTGCAAAAACTGCATACCATGCGAAAGCGCGATCACCCGAACCATCTTGAGCAATAATTGCAGTCAGCACAACAACAATTAACACCCGTGCTGGATGGTAAATAGCCTGCCCGACGAATTCTACCCCGCTTTTTCCACGCAAAGTTGGGAAGGCGGAGGCTTTTGCTTCCGCTTTACCCAACTGCAAGAGGCCACTGGAACTCGATTCCGGTGTTCACGCTTCTTCGCTGTTAATTAATTATCTTTCCAATTAGTCGAATATCCATACTCACAGGCTCATGGTCCTGTTCGATCCCCATCCAATGTGGGGGGAACTCTCCTTACTGAAGGCGTTATGTAGGCCACTCGCTCTCACGAATCGGGCCACACAAGCATCAAGCTTCGGAGCGGCAACATAAATCCCGTCACCCGAAGGATGCAGCTCGCTATTTCCACCGCCCGCGACATCGACCGTAGCGTCCAATTACACGAAGATTGATTACCGATGGTTTCTCAAAGCCTACGCGGTTAGCCGGCACGAGGATCAGGAAACATTCCCGGGGACCAGTTAGCCCCGGGATTGCAAGTGATTGTCGCTCGGAGGTGGGTTTCTTTTTTATACGAGCTTTTTTATATTTGCTTTGCTGCTGGAGACTTAAGCAATCGATTTTGTATTGCGATAAGTAGCAGGGGCGAAAAAACAGACAAAATACCCAACAAGGCGTGTTCGTGCTTCATAAATGAAAATGGAGCCTTTATGAGGCGTACAGTAAGTACAGCGGTAAGGCATCAAAATGAAGCTAAACCATCAAGCACACAATGTCCGCCAAGAGCAGCAGCATCAATCATCCAGCAACAGTTTAAACGGGTACGCAGGGTTGATGATTGAGATGAATAAAATCTTGTAGAAGCAATAAAGAAGCTACCGCGAAATTCCGATCGTTTAAGCCATTTTGGGTCAAACGATGGTTTCTTCCAACGCTTTTTTTGGTTGTTGTTTTTTTTATGTTCGCTCATTCCTGAACGAGCAACCGGGTGTGCTTTCCGGGAACTCGGAAAAGCCTGATGTGAAGATCTCCAGAAACCGATGGCTCGATATCCTAAACAGGCATCTATTATTTATTTTAATTAATTTCCACTTCCGTAAGCAGGTGATGTGGAAAACGAATCTCGTATCCGACCAAAAACTGTTCGTTCGTTGAGTGAAATTTCCCCTGTCGGGGGAAAATTCCCAAACCAAACGCACGTGTTATAATGTTTAAACTATTTTTTTAAAAACACTACTTATCAGCAAATAGGTAGAAAACCCCGTTTTGCCTTTTCTAGTGCAGTGTCTTTTACCATATGGTTCAACATTTTCAGCTCGGTAACCACACATCAATCCTGATGCTAGGGCGCAAAGCAAAACGGAAGCAATTCTACCTTTTTCCCCCGCTTCTTGATATGGCTCGAACACACACACACACTGGGAGCTGCTGCTTTGAAGCTACCGACGAATTAGAAAAGTGTACCAGGAAAGCATAACCCAAGCGAGTTTTCAGCGAAGAGAGAAAGAGTGAGAAAGAGAAAGGGAAAAATTGGAGAAATAAAGGAAAGCTGCCCGGGTCACGGTTGGGTTTGGTCCGGACGGTTTTCGCTTCACCCGCACCCGGGAGTCAAGCTGTTAAATTTTTAAGCGATTTTTGCTGTTTCTCGGGCGCAACGACGTGTGAAAAATGCCGGAGTAACAACGAGCACCCTATTGAACCACGCCGAGTAGATAGGCTCGAGCATAGTAGAGAAGCAGCTGGAGGATAATGGAGGATAAAAAAAAACTCCCTCTTTTTACGTTTAGGGATATTTTTTTAGTAGGTCGTCCTATAAGCTGAGTACAAGCTAAGTAGAAGGGCAACGTAAACGATAACCATTTCTCGGAACTGATCCTTGCAAGTGGCCATGGGATGCGAACCCATCCACGAAAGCGTGTGTGGGTTGCGTGTGTCACTTTCCCATATATAAATGGGATTTTCTTCTCAAAAATTCTAGAAATAATTTCGAAACGTTTCATATGTAGCTGTCACCGTATGAAGAGACGTTTTTTTTTCAATTTCCTTCCGAAACAAACGGAAAAAAAGGAAACCACATCTCACGTGTCTCTGGCTGTGCTAAATTTAACGGCACGAAAAATCAAAGCAAAAGGCACATAATTTTAGGCGACATTTTCACGCCCGACCGTCAAAACATGGCCGGTACGGAATGGTTTTTGCTTTGATTAGTTTAGCCACACCGCCACCGTTTTGCAAACGTCAAGGCACAAAGCTTACGTTTGTTGGGCGTTGGGTGCTTTCCCGATTTTCCAACCCGAAAATGGTGACGGAAGTCCTCCTCCCTCCCCCCCACGCCGTCCCCCACCGAATTGGGCGATTTTATGGTCGAGCTAATTTGGACTCATTTATAATTTTATTAGCAAACTGTCATTTGTTTCGGTGCTCAGGAAAACTTCATCCTTACCGGCACGAGTGGCGTATCGGGCGGTTGAGCGTCATACAAACTGGCCCCCTGCAAAAACCCAGTATCCAGTGTGCCACCATACTTTCCGATCGGGTGCACCAGCGTGGATGCTGCAGCGCGTGGGAGAGGTTTTCTTAATTAGAAATAAAAATTTTATTGACCGTCCACGGGTGTCTCGGGGGAAGGGGATTTAATTAGAAAATCTTCCGTAAATCGATAATCATCATAAAACTGGCTGTTATGGTGAGTTTTTCCTAAAAACCGACAACCGAAAACAAAACACGCCCGTGATCGAGAAGTATAGTGAGGAAAATTCGTTCGCCGCGTGCTTTTGTACGTAGATGTGTGTTTCGAGCTGGTGATGTTTGAGAAATAAGGAATCCCCATTTATGGGCAGGTATTCAGTGAGTAAGGGGGAGTGAAGTGGGCCGAGAAACCTCCAGAAATTTGGTCGCCAGCCGGAAAAGCGAAAACTTAATAATTCGCATGAAACAGAATTTTATTGTGCCATATTTAGATTTCTTATGAATTTGTTTCGAGTTGAAATTAAGACTCCTACGCAATTTGACTAATAAAGCGTAGAGTGAGTTACGAAAGGAACATTTAAATGGTGAATAGTCTGGAAGAAGCGATCTTTGTAATTTGTAATACAGAAAGACGTCATCCCCAATTCGTTAAATTCGTCTTAAAACTTACTTTATCGGTCTATGAAACCAAACCGAACATGATAATTATACAGAAACAATCAGAGATGATCCGTTTCATAAAAAAACGTTGGTAGAAAATTCCTTACGAAAAAAGTTTTTTGACGAATATCGAAAAACTTTTCCAAATCATTTGAAACCTGGGGACAAATTCAAAAATATCTGAGTATCCTTTAAAAATTCTTGAGATACTCTGTTGTCTCGAAAATTGTTGACTTTGTAATTTATTTATACTGAAAATTCAATAGTAGTGGGAAACTTATTACACGTATTTTGATAATCTTTTAATTTAATTAAATGGCAAATATTTGTGACATTAAGCGAAGTAAGTAATTTTCTTATTTACAAATAGTTCAGATAGCATTTTAATTAACTTGCCACCTGAAACACAGCCAAATAGGCTCACATCATTTACTTTCTCGCGCAGCCTCGAAGCTGGTACTTTGCAGAACTAATATCCAGGTAATTTTTTCCACTCAACGACCAAAAACCCATAAACAACATCACACGTTCATTCGCAACCACTTTCATCTCGTGCCCATCGATTGGCCGCCGGGTTGTGCCATCGTTTTTCTTCATTAAAAGACGCGCCCCACAAAACTGTCTCCGGCAAACGATGGTATGCGGTGGCAAACTTGAGCCATTCACGCGCATCAGCAACTAATCAGAACGGTCGGAACTTACTCCCCACTCGAGCTTCCCTACTGATCCCGTCAACCGCACCGGATACGCACCCGGGTGCATCCGTCCCCAAGTACCCGTTTTGTCGCGAACACATCTTCCCGAAAAACTTTGCAACTCTCAAAATCTGCCATCACCCACCACGGGGACGGAGTTTCCTTTTTTTTTTGGTTCCTCGACAAAAGCCGGATGAAACGTTGGGTTACGCTCTGTGGTAGACCGCCAAAACCGGTGTTAACGATCGAGGGAGACCTAATTTTCCACCTTACCAGCCTGGCGCGCCTTCAAACGCACGCTTCAGCACGAAGCAAAGAAGCAAAGAAAAACAACCAAAAAAAAGGAAGTGTGCTGCGGTGAACGCAAGTAACCACCAGCTTTCCCGTAGCCGAAATGGTATTCATTTTCACCAAAAATATGGCCTTCTATTACACACACACACACACTTCTGATCGCTGTCTCAAGCAGGAAGCTTTTAAAGCGAAGCTTTCTTGCCGACACGGGACACGAAAGAAAATGCCTTCGTCTCGCACGGAACAATAGACCGAAAGCCGCATCCGGAGAAAAGCATACAGCACACACACACACACACACCGACAGAAAAAAAAACTTTAACGAAGGAAAACTCGCTGCTCTGTCCTTAATTTTCCGTCTATTCATTCACGTTCACGGAATGTTCGGTGACATCGGATGAGCGCCGAAATGAAAGTGGAAAACCTTGGGCCGAATGTCATCAACAGATAGAGCAAAAAGGTAGGGTGACGAATTTTCCGAGAATGGTTTTAGGTGGTGGAACATCAGTTTTACACCCGTCCTTTGTGCTTCGTTATTCCGCAGCGTTGCGGTAGATGGTATTTTTCAATCGTGTGAAAACTCGCCTCTTTTTAGGCGCACTGTGAGCGGAACATTAAACGAGGTGGAACTATGGTATTGAGAGGTTTTTTGTGTGTTAAATTTAAGTAATTTTTTCCAACAATAAACTAACCATATCAAAGGTGCAATTTTCATGGAACTATAAAATGTTAAACGGGACCTATTTGACCAAGCGTTAAGGAGGTAACGTGGTAATGAAAAAAATTAAATAATTTATAAAAGAGTGCATATTAACAAAGTGATTAATTTTATTCGTTAGTTTAATCTTAATTTAGTTTAGCAACTTTAATTAAATTAATTTTTTTAACTTGAAAATAACCGTTTATCTTTTCAATTTTATTTTCAGAACTGAATACAAGTCGAAGAAAAACATTAACAGTGTTTAAATGCCGCGCTCTGGTAAGCAATACAGAAATACATTTTTATTTAGTAAATGAATTACCTTTCGGCGAAATAAAACGATTATTTATTATTTTTCGTCATATTGACCATTCGCCATATTGATAATGTTTAACCCAAACGAATTACAAACATATTGTTTAATTAACGCAATTTCAGCGCAAAACAATATCCGTCCTAACGAAACCAAAACCCAAATGCACCGTGGCCACCAAGTAATAAGCTCTTCCCACTAAGAAGACGATTAATTTAAAACGGATAATTCACCTGCCAAACGCGACCCGGTGGTAGCAGATTAGCTTCGCTATGTCGACGTTGGCAGGTCACATAAGCGACTGGCCTCGAAACCTAGTTGCAGAAAAACCGGACCAACTAAATGAAGCATCAAGTTAAATTACGCTAAGCATAATAATTTTTAATCAAACAACCAACTTAAGAGGGGTAAACTTTTTTAATTCCTTCCGAGTTCCGCATTCCACTGGCTGCCACCGGACGGCTCTTGGTGGCTGCTAATGTTACCTTTAAGCTTGAGCATTAAGGACAACTCGGAAGCTGTATCCGGCATTGGTTCGTCTGGTTTGTAAGATGGTGGATCCTTCCGAGTAAAATTCCTCCTAGTCTTGTGGTAGAATGGCAAAAGAAAAACACACCAACACACGCCGCACGTTGCAAGGTTGGGTGTTTTTTTTTTTGGAATGTGAGGAAGTCAACCTCGGAAGCCTCGAGTGTTGGCGATCGTTACAGTAGTTACAGTACGGATTGGATCCCGTGCATCCAGAGTTTGTTGGACGTCTCAGTCTCAGAATCTAATTACCTGTGTGCAATCAAGTTATTTAAAGTTTGTCCTTGCCATTTGCTGGAACTTTTTCGTCCCCGGCACTTGGTAGCAACCGGTGCATAAACGGCAGCAGAAACTGCCATGCTGCATCTTGGTTTTCTTTTCGCTAACTATGAAACTTCACCGAACTTCGGGTGGTAAGTAGTATTGGGTAAGATTGAACAGGTTTTCTTTTTTCTCTCTTTTTCTTCTTTGTTTGGCAGAAAGTTTCTCATCATCAAACTCAAAAGGGGTTTGTGGTGATTTAGAGTAAAAGCAAAATTGTGGGAGAGAAAAAAAAATATTGAACTCGACATAACTATCGCTACAGTAGATGGGTAAGCCGACAAGTGCGTGTGTGTGAGTGGACCGAAAGAAAAATAAATATTCTACAGTGTCTTGGGAAAAAAGCGTTGCTATTGCAACCAACCGTGGTACACGATGGAAAAGCGATCATTTTCCTTTGGGGAAGAAATTTCCCCCCAAAAACACATTCTCCACCGCGCTCAGGGAGACCGTCGAACTTCCTTTCTGCACTGCCATTGTCAGCTGGCAGGAGAAAAGAAAGTTGTAAACCAGCGAATAACAAGTGCATCATCGATGCACACACTTGCCCACTGATGCACTGGATTTAAGGTACGGCGTTGGAAAATGTTTCACTTTTCCAACTGTCACATTCACATCGTTCGTGGTTGTCTTGTTGTTTTATTTTTTTTTTTTGCGAATTACTTGCCCGTGTCCATTATGGGAACGTTTTCAAGATGGTGAACAGGAAAACAAGGGCGGGAAAGGACAAAAGCAAAAACAACCAACTCTGTCTAGAGATCTTCACAGTTTGTCGACAGCGTGACTGGTTGCACTGCTCGTACGTAAACGTAGACAAAGACTTGGACAAAACCCATCCCATCGATATCGATCTTAAAGGTGAGCTGGAAGCTGGAATCTCGTATGGGTGGAACGATAGAGATGGTGGCTACGATAAATTACCGACAAGCGAAAGCATCCTTGTGCGGTGCAGTAAGATTCTTTTGCTTCTTGGCACTCTTTTGAAGAATGCAACGGGCGTCTGTAAGGGTGCGATACATTTTATTGTTAGGCAACCCCATTGTAAAAACGACACGGGAAGTGGACTCCCTTCCAGTTCGAAGGTTGGGTGGGTAGAGCAGGCAGGTGGGAAAGGATTGCCCGTTTCGAATGGTTCGTTATTGGATGGTCAACCAAGAAACATGTCCTCCATTTGAGCGGTTGGTTATTTTTCAAAGCAAAATCGATTGTGTGTGCGATGCTTTTGACTCAAGTGTGCATTTCTATATTGTCTGGCATTGTGCAAGCGTGTGTCTTAGTGTATTTTCAGGGAATGGGAGTTTACGTTCAAGTTTCTGTAAAATATAGCCATCCCATTTATCATGCTTGGGTGTCGAATGGTTTCGAAGCTCATTTGTGGTTGAGATGATTATGAGCATAAAAGAAATGGGTACAACATGTAAAACCAATCATAGCTTCAAGCTTCAATTTCTAGCATAATCAAAGAAATAAAATAAAAATTTTAAATATAACAGTTAGTTCTATGTTTATGCTAGAATTCATATTTAAGCGTTTTAAGTTTAAACTAGATATTGATTCCACATTTATCATATTTTCCACGTAAACTGTCCTCAAAAACATTGTTGACATTTAAATCCATTATTTATTAGATTTAATAAATGGTTTATTGATTATGTATGACACGATGACATATCACGCTTGTCGCAATAAGCGCCAGCTTTAAGCGTTAAATACCGACAGCAGAATAGTTCATGTCAGACGACGGACACATACATTTCACATGATTATTGCTTGTTGTGTTTCCAAGTATTTAACATGACATTTCAAAGTTGATTTAACAATAAAATTGAAGGTTTTTAAATGGTTTGATAACGTATCAGATATTGTCTCCCTTCGGAGAGCTGAAAGAAGAACGAATTTTCAGTGTAATTAACAAATATTTTAATTTTTAATATAAAAGTTTTTGTCAAATACTAGTTAAAAACAGTAAAGAAAATCTATCTTTTGAAGTCTATCTGTACACAGACTGTGATATCTCAGTGGATTTAATAAGGCACTGAACATCTAATTACGCACAAGAACTATTTTATTTTCGCTTCTTGCGACTTAACTCCTCCGCTATCGATCACGTACTGGTTTGCACCCGTGTGCAAACCCCAAAACTTTACTCCCTCCGCTGTGGCGTGCATTTCGCGGAACCGTCCGTTATACCGCTTACCGCCTTGTATATAAAGGACCCTTTTTTGTCCCGTTTATCCGCAGGTACCGAACGACACACCACAACAGAGAGAAAAAAAAACACAAACAAAAAGAAAAAAAAAACTTCTTCCGATGAAACGGAACATCCTCCCCGCCCGAATATTATTAGGGATCCTGCATGGGAAGAGGCGCTAACTTGTGTATCGGACGTTTAAATACACCGTACTTCGTCTTCACATCTACCACTCGTATCAACCCGTCATCGCCTGGATACACTTTAGAAATTCGTCCTAATTTCCAAAACTGCGGGGGCATGTTGTCTTCCTTCATTAATACCAATGCTCCTTCTTTGATATTATCCTTCACTTTGGTCCACTTATGCCTGGTCTGCAACTCACTCAGATACTCCTTCTGCCATCGTCTCCAAAAATGTTGCCGAAGTTGCTGAAGCCTCTGCCACTTGTCTAAACGGTTCTCTGGCAGGTCCAAATATGACGGTTCCGCAACTCCAATCAATGGACGATCGATCGTAAAATGTGCAGGTGTAAGGCAGTCCAGATCATGTGGATCGTTTGAAAGGGCGTATAATGGTCGCGAGTTTAACATAGCTTCAATTTGACACAGAAGCGTGTAGAAGTCGGTTATAGTTAACGAAGCAGACTTATAAACTCTTTTCAATACGCTTTTGACACTTTTTACGCCAGCTTCCCAAATCCCTCCAAAATGAGGAGCATTAGGTGGGATCATTTTCCACGTAACTTCTTTCTCTTGGCAGAACTGGAAAATGTCTTGTTTCGATGTTTCATCCTTGAACATTTCATATAACTCACGAAGCTCATGTTTTGCTCCAACATAATTAGTAGCATTATCACTGTAGATTTCTTCAGGTATTCCTCGTCTGGATACAAATCGTCTCAAGGCAGCAAGAAAAGCGCCAGTTGAAAGATTCTCTACAGCC
Organism: Anopheles funestus; assembly: GCF_943734845.2. Lineage (NCBI taxonomy): Eukaryota > Metazoa > Arthropoda > Insecta > Diptera > Culicidae > Anopheles > Anopheles funestus. The sequence continues at coordinate 81,637,712 of NC_064598.1, read as the reverse complement.
TCCAAATGAATCGCCTTTGTGACCATACACACAAATAGACATACGTATCCTTTCGTAGCAGTAACACGTCGGATACCTGATTTCAACATAATTGGCCCAGCGAAATCCAAACCTACACGTTGAAAGGTAGGAGCAGCTGTTACTCGACAGGTAGGTAGATCACCCATTTGTTGATCCATAGTACTTGGACTACTTCTGAAGCAAACAATGCATTCGTGCAGCACCTTTCGAACCGTTGATCTAGCATTCACAATCCAGAATTGCTGACGCAAAATAGAAATCACTCCAGACGGGCCGATGTGTAGATTTTCACGATGAATTGCTGCAATCAAACGCTTAGTTATGATGCTACGATGTGGCAGTAACAGCTGATGTTTATTGTCATACGACAGATCTGACTTGCGTATACGACCTCCAACTCTCAGCAGCTCACCATCCAAGAAGAGATTCAGATTCTGGTATCGTTGCACAGGTTTACCTTGCTTTATTGCCGACACTACATCCGATAACTCATGATGCTGAATAGCTCTTACAATCCAACGCGTTGATTCTCGCAACTCAGCAATTGTAGGCTTTGGGTCATTAATGCGTTCACCCTTACGTCGTTTGGCATTTTGTTTGAATCGTACAACATATGCTACTATTCTTTGTGTCTTTCGAAAAGATTCAAATTTTACCAGGATCGGAAGAATATCAAGCGGTACTGTGACGCTGCAGGTAACCACCTTGCGTAGATCAGGAATCTCTTCATCGCGTAGATCCTCCATGGATTCTGATGGCAAAAAATCACTTCTCAGGAATTCAGGACCATTCCACCACATGTCATTTTCCATCAGAAGTGACGCCGTTTGACCCCTCGAAATTACATCGGCTGGATTATGATTTGTACGTACGTAACGCCAGATGAAGACAGAATTTTCATTGATTTCCGCTACACGGTTCCGAACGAAGACGTTAAGGTGATCCAAAGGTTTCTTCAACCATGCCAAAACTACCTGGCTATCTGACCACATGTTGACACTTTCAAAATGCGAACCATTCAATACCTCGAGTACCATTTTTACCAATCGACAAAGTAACACTGCAGCCAGCAACTCCATTCTCGGGATAGTTACGCCTGATAATGGTGCGACTCGAGATTTACCGACAACTAAACGTAACTGGGCGGTCCCGTTCTCATTCAATGATCGTATATATACACAAGCGCCATAAGCATTTAACGAGGCGTCCGCAAACCCATGTATTTCATTCGAGACTGCATCTGTACTCACTACATGTCGAGGAATTCGAACCTGATTGTCGATTGGCAAGGCCTTCAAAAAGTTGTTCCATTCTACCATCAGTGGCTCATCGATATGATCATCCCAGTTTAGTTTTGCTATCCACAGCCTTTGCATCAGCATTTTTGCTATAACAACCACTGGGGATATGAGACCAAGCGGATCAAATATTCTGGCTATAGTCGAAAGAACCTCTCGCTTCGTAGGAGTTTTATCAATATTTGGAGCCTTTGCTAAAAACATGAACTCATCAGCATTCGGGTTCCACATCAAACCTAACGTTTTTATAAACTCGTTAGCCTCACAGTCATCGAATTTTGTCAATACATCGCAGTCTTCCTTGGGAATAGATTCCAAGAGTCTTTTATCGTTCGCTGTCCATTTATGAAGCTTCATACCTGCGGTTTTGAATATCTCGATGAGTTGAGTTTGAGCTTCAAGAACAGTTCTGATATCATTAGCCCCGAACAAACCATCGTCAACGTAAAAATTTTCCTCGATTATGCGACTTGCCAAAGGAAAACGTTCTCTCTCATCGCTGGCAAGTTGTAGCAGTGTTCGCGTCGCAAGGAATGGTGCTGCTGCAGTTCCGTAAGTAACTGTAGTTAACTCCAATACGCGCAGCGGTTCATTTGATGTTGCTCTCCAGAATATTCTTTGTAGTGGGCTGTCGCAGGGATCCACCTTTATTTGTCGAAACATTTTGGCTATGTCGGCGCTTACCACATAGCGAGGCATTCGAAAACGAAGCATGATGGAAAGTAAGTCGTGCTGTACCTTTGGTCCTGTCATCATAACATTATTTAATGACCTTCCGTTGACCTTCGCTGAAGCATCAAATACCACACGGCATTTTGTGGTGCTTTTTGTCGGGTTGAGGACAGCATGATGTGGGAGATACCACTTCCTTGATGATGGATCGTCCTTACTTTCGTCTACCACTCTGCAGTGACCTAAATCTTCGTATTCACTCATAAATGCTTGATATTGCGATCGCAACTGTGGATTTTTCAACAACTTGGCTTCTAACGCAAAAAATTTTTGTAACGCTACGCGTCGCGAACTGCTCAATTGTTGTACCGATTCCTTCAGGGGCAATTTCACAACATATCTGCCTGTTGATTCGCGATAGTGTGTTTCGAGAAAATGGGTTTCGCACATTTCGTCCTCAGATTTCACAGAACGCTCACTTGTAACGTCTTCTATTTCCCAAAACCTTTGCATTATTGATCCTAAACGATCATTTCTCGATACGTTGGTAAACATTTCACTTTCCTTGTATAAATCAGCAACACGTCCTCCTATTACCCATCCAAGACGGGTTTCGGTGATCATCGGTAGTGTGTTCGCTCTTTTCACGGACCCTGATATTGTTAATTCCGAGAGACAATCCATTCCCAGCAAAATGTCCACACTGCCTGGATCGTTAAAGGTTGGATCGGCCAACAACGCACTATCAGGCAAGTTCCACGAACTAATATCGAATTTAACAGATGACATTTTACCAGTAATTTCGCGATACACAAAACACGTGATACCCATAGAAAAATCGGTGCATCGGGATTTCACAGTAAAGGAACACTTTTGCCTTACAGGCGAATCAATGTTTCCAATTCCTTTTATTGGCACGTTCACATTCACCAAATTTACGCCTAATTTCACCGCAAGCGCTTCCGTAACACAACTGATCTGCGATCCACTATCCAACAGCGCACGGCACAACAACAACTCCTTGTTCGCTGATTCCGCGTAAAGCAGAACAGTTTGCAATAGAACAATACTCCCCGAGTTATCGGCATTATCAGCATGCTGGCTTGCGCTCACTCTTTCGGGTTCACTTGAAACTTGTTCTGACTTCACCGAGTTATTGTCATAATGTAAAATTGTGTTGTGCGCTCCTTCGCACTTACTACACTTCACACGCGATTTGCAACGGTTTCGCCAATGTCCTGGTTTCAAGCAAATCAAACAAAGCCGTTTTGATTTTACGTATTGCGCACGTTGTTTTCCATCTAACAAAACGATTTCCGGACATTTGTTCGTTCCATGTAGTCCCTTGCACAAATCACAAACCTTTTCACTAGACACATTTTCAACGAACGAAGTTGAAGCCGCTTTTCGTTTCATAGGTGAATTTTCGTTGTAATTTTGCCTTTTTTCAACGAAACGACCCTTTTGTCCAACTGCAACATTTGCTTGGCACCTTTCTAACACCGACACTCTTTCTTTTAGGAAGCACAAGGTTTTTTCGTAATTCGGTAGTTCACCTTTAGGGATGCTAGCTTCCCATAACTTCTTGGTCTCGATATCCAACGAATTAGATATTAGATATATCACCATCGTACAAGAAAGCCCGGCAAAATCTTCACCTAAATACTTCAGGTTTTCCACGTGGCTCTCCACTGATTCCACTAAATTACGCAGACC